>NW_027140753.1:2455724-2657825 GCF_036365525.1 Heterodontus francisci
ACAGGTGGGGATGTGGTAGGAATATGGAATTAGTGTAGGATTAGTATAAATGGGTGGTTGATGGTCGGCACAGACTCGGTGGGCCGAAGGGTCTGTTTCAGTGCTGTATCTCTAAACTAAACTAAACTTGTGGGCAGTGAGTTCCAGATCATTAACACCCGCTGCATAAAAACATTTTTTCCACATATTCCCCCTGCATTCCTTGTCCAAAACCTTCAATCTGTGTCACTAATCCTTCTTCCATCAGTTAATGGGAACAGGTTTTCCTTGTCTAAATTATCCAAGCCTGACCAAATCTTGTAACCTAACCTAATAACATAGATCCTCCATCCCTGGAACCATTCTGTTAAATCTCCTCTGCACCATTTCAAGGACCTTCACAATCTTTCTGAAGTGTAGTGACCAGAATTGGACACAATCGTCCAGCTGAGACCTAACGAGACATTTTTAAACATTAATCAGAACTTCTCGGCTTGTGTACTCAATACCTTTATTTATGAAATCCAAGATTATATGTGTTTTACTAACCACTCTCTCAATATGTCCTGTCACCTTTAAAGATGGATACACATGCACCCACAGGTCTCTCTGTTCCTGCACACTGACTAGAACTGTGCTATTAATTCTGTATTGCTTTCCTACCCCTACAGTCACAATGCAACACCTCACACTTGTCTCACACTTCCATCTGCCACTTGTCTGCCCATTCTACTCACCTATCTGTGTCCTGTTGCAGTTGGTTCTCAACATCCTCACTGTTTGCCACAGCTCTAAGTTTGATATCAGAGGCAGATTTTGAAATTCTACTCTGTATTCTAGATCCAGATCAATTATACACAGCAACATAAAACAATGGCCCGAGCACTGACCCTGGGGAAACACCCACAATCCAACATGCTGCAGTAGGGAAAACAGCCATTTACTATGACACACTGTTTTCTGTACATAAGCCACTTATTGGTTATCCAATTGGACACTGACCCTCCCATTCCATGAGACTTTTCTTTTGGTAATTAATCTCTTATGTGGTATTTTATCAAACACATTCTTCAACTCAATAGAGACGACATCCATCATCAACTTTCTCTGTTACATCATCAAAAAATCCAAATAGATTTGGCAAGCATGACTTTCCTTTTGTAAATCTGTGCTGGCTATCCTTAATTAATTCAAACCTGTCCAGATGAATGCTGTTTTATCCCTGATTATTTCTAAAACCTTCCACACCGCAGATGATAAACTAACTGACCAGTAGTTACTAGGCCTGTCTGTTGTCCATTGATAATTCTGGGAGGTGAGGGTGACCATCTATGTCATCATTTTCTCCATCAGCAGGGAGAATCAGGATGAGAGATCCCATGGCTTTGTCAGGATAGCGGATTCCTGATGGTGTAGGTGGCTCTGTGTTGTTCCCATGTCAACGGGTTGTGGTTCAGGAACTGAAAGAAATCTCACTCCATTAATGTACAGTTCGTGTGTGAGCATGCCCAGTACCTCATGTTGGTGAATGTCCACTAACCTGGCAGCAGCCACCATACCTTCATTCTGAAGCAGTCAGCCGGTCCCTACACATCGAGTCTCCATGCAGAACCAGGATGTGACACCTCGGAGACAAAGGAAACCCCCCACAGACACAGCTCATGTTTCTACTCCCCCAAACCACCTCCCACCGCCAACCAACCTCACACAATTAGCATGTGTATAACCTGAGCAATGAAGTCATCAGGAACAAGGTGGAACAGACCATCGGTGTGATGAAGCAATGCTTCCACTGTACGAACCGCCTGAGGGGAGCCCTCCAGTACACACTGGAGCAGGTGTCCAAGTTCATGGTGTTCTGCTGCACCCTTCATATCATCACCATCATGAGGCCACAGGCATTGGCACCAGGAATCCGCAGGAAACCTCAGGAGGAGGAGCAGGAGGCAGGGAGGATATTTCCTGGATGCCTTCGACACGGACAGGCTTTCGGAGAGTCCCTGCTAAGATTCCGGTTCCCACAGGACAACTTCCATTTCCCACCATGGATCCCCATTCTCCACCATTACACCCACCTGAGACGCCCCATCACAGCAAAAACCACCAGCAAAAACCTTTTCATTAACATCTTTATCCAACAACACATCCAATTATACAAACAAAACTGAACTATGCACCCCTGTGTATTCCCTTAGTGCCTGTCTTGTGGGTTCCCTCGACGTGCCTAGTGCTCCTGCACAGTGTTTCCCCAATGACTGCAGCACGGCTGGTGGAAGGCTGCTGACTTTCACTGGGGAGACTGCAGGTGGCCTTGCAGGACGTCCTCGAGCAGATCTGGGCCTTGAGGCCTCGGATTCAGACTGCACAACCACGACATGGACAGCAGCAGCCTGGGCTGGCTGATGGGTAACAGCAAGGACACTGGTGGAGTGACAGTGAAGGGAGAACAAATACTGTCATCCTGAGAGAGGACAGCAGGTTCATGCTCCAAGGAGACACTGTCACTGCCACGGGGCGACACCTCAGTAATCCGAGTAATCTACTGGATCAAAGATTGGTGGACTGCTGTGAGAGCCTGCAAACCCCTTTGAACATTGACATCCACAGCCATGTTGACAGCAGTCTGATCCTGCATGGCAACAAACATGGATCTCATGACCTCAGTCTGAGCTTCCACTGCAGCACTGAGACGTTGGCTGTCTGCCGTCTGTGCTGCAGTGGAAGCTGAGACAATGTTCACCAGACACTGTATCAGGGCTAAGTCCGCTAGTGCTGTCATGGAGTTAGTGACCACTTCCACAGGGGAATGAATGGGCTTCAAACTCAGTGCAATGTCCTGTGTGATGTTGGAGCCAGACTCCTCCATGTTCCTTGACAGTGATAACAGACTGTCTGACAGGCCTGTCAATTGACAAAGTCTCTCAGTGTACATGTCCATCAGCATTCTCCTGTATGCAGTTCCAGCAATGTTCTTATCTGAGTCCTGTGTATTGTAACTCGTTTGTGACCTCACCCTCCGGTGAGCTGACACATGAACTATCCTTTCCCCCTGGCCTGGCTGCACATCACTCGTGCTCGGTTACTCACCATGTGCAGATTCCGAAGCTATACCAGCCTCTAAGGTCCACACAGTGTAAGTATTTGATCTGATGACTATGAGTATCAGACCAAGTGATGGGGTTTCACCATCAGTGCTGTGCTGCTGCTCTCTCTCTCTCTGTCTCCTGGATCTGCTGTGACTGGGAAGCTGGCAGTTTTGGGTTATGATTGGAAAGTATAAAATCAGAGGGGGAGGGTTGGGTTGAGGGATTGGGGATGTGATGGAAAGCAGGAGGTCCATGGTCCCACCATCTGCAGCTTGTACATCATCCCATCCCAGCAGGATGAGGGGGAATTGGGAGTTAAGAAGGGACATAAGGCAGGAACATAGCATCATCCTGAATGCTGTCGGTGATGGCGGATACCACGGGCTCTGTCACAGCCGGTCCCATGATATGGAGAACCATCTCCTCCCTCAGGCTCAGGGGATGAAGGTATGCCAGGCCCCCACCGGATCACTGCAGCTCCCTGTGATTATGGGCCACCTTGTCCTGTAAGAGAGAGGGCAGAATGTCAGTGATTGTGTTGCACTGTGTTTGGGTGATGTGCCTGCCATAGCTGAATAGCTGGAGCTATGTGGAGGCAGTGAGAGGTGGGTGTGAGGCTGGTATCATTTGAAGGTGTGTGATGGTGAGGTGGAGTATGTGAATATTAGGTATGAGTCCTGAGTGTTAGGGACTGCTGATGGGTGAGTGATGGGGGTGTGGTACATTGAGCAGTGTGAGAGGTTGGTGGTGTTGGGGGTAGGAGATGCCATGTGGAGATAAATTCACTGACATTGACCACCCGTGTAAGCTCATTAAACTTCTTCTGGCTCTGCTGCCAAGTCCTCGGGGCCAGACATCTTGCATTGATCTCCCTGGCCTCCTGCTCCCATTCCATTCGGAGGACGTTCCTTGAGTGTCTCCAGCACACCCCAAGGAAACATGGCCTCTCTACTCCTGTCACCCACCATGACTAAGGCCTCCAGCATCACATCCGTGAACAACAGAGCCCTCTCTCTGTCGTAGTATTCCATTTGCCTTGTCTCCAATTGCAGCGTTCCCAATCAGCAACAGCAGCCTCCTGTGATTCAGTACAACTTCCCGTTAAGAGGGACAGACTGTCTTTAAGAGCTGAAGCCTGGCTGAAACACGAGCCAGCCTCACACACAGTTAGGCCCCTGTTAAACTTGCAGACAGACAGCAGCGCGGGTCGCTTTGTGGTGTGCGTAGAATGCATGGAAATGAGGAGGCAGCAGGACGTTTGTGTGTCACCTGTTTCAACAGGAACGGGGACGGGCAAATCATGACTCCTCTGCTGAAAAAGTGATGCAAACACGATTTTTTCGCACTTCCTATTGACCTTTCCCTCTTTCACGTTTTTTCTCTCTCTCTCCCTCACTCACTTCACTCTCTGTCTCTTGTTCATAGAATTAGAGATTGGTGCAGCACAGAAGGAGGCTTTTCAGCCCATTATGTCAGTACTGTCTCTTTGAAATAGCTATCTAATTAGCTGCTCTCCCCTCCTCTTTCCCCAGACTCCTGTTGCCAATGGAAAAAACTTTCCTTCAATCTCAGTTTCTCCCTCTTGCAGCAGTCACACAGCTTCCAGCCTCTTCACACAGCCACAGGCAGCTGAACCTCGTTAACTACTCAGCACCTCCAATTAGGCAGCAGCCAACCCCAGTGCTGTACCTGTCCTGGGAGTATTTAATGGGGGACTGTGCAGAGTGAGATTTATTCTGTATCTTAGCCGTGCTATACCTTTCATGGCAGTGTTTGATGGGCACAGTGTAGAGTGAGCTTTACACTGCATCTAACCTGTACTGACTCTGCCACAAATATTTGTTCATCTAAAACTCTGCTGCCTGTATCTAAACTCAAAGCAAGTCCCGTTCATCCATCACTCCAGTGCTCGTTGACCTACATTGGCCCCTGCTCTGGCAACATCTTGATTTTAAAACTCTCATCCTCATGTTCAAACCTAACTCATTCTGAACGGTCCAGTGATGAAACTGCCTCATCAAAATACTAAATGTTATTTTGTTTGTTAGAACCACAGGGACTGCAGTGGTTCAAGATTCACCATTTTTTCATGGTAACCAGGGATGGGGAAGTAATGCTGGCCTTGTCAGTATCACCCATATCCTGAGAATAAATAAACAGGAAATAAAATACGAATAAAAGCAATGAGTTTGTAATTGACGGATTGAAACCAGGCGAGGTCTGTGATAAGAGAGAGAGACGTCATAACCCAATAAACAAATTATCAACACAATTTATCTCACCAGCCCCTTGTGTCTGTCTTTCTGCTGTTGTCTTCATCAGAAAACAAGTAACAATTAATCTCGGGATTAAAAACTGCTGAATGTCAATTGTACACATGAGATACGTACTCAATGGTTTCTGTTATCAGACACTCAAAGAATCACACAGCACAGGAGGAGACTATTTAACATATCGTACCAGTTCCAGCTGTTTGAAGGAGATTTTCAATTATTCTTCTCCCCAGTTCTTTTCTCCCAGTCCAGTAAATCATCCTGTTAGTACTGATCCAATTCCCTTTTGAAAGTTTCTGTTAAATCTGCTTCCACAACGCTTTCAGGAACTGCATTCCAAATCATAAACACTAGCTGTGTAAAGAAATGAAAATCTGCTCATCTCTCCTCTGTTTGTTTGTTAATCAACATTAAACTGTTTTCTCTGGTTACTGACCCTTCATCCAGTGAAACCAGCTTCTCTTTATTTATTCTAGCAAAACACATCATTATTTTAAGCCCCTCTATTAAATCTCCCTTTTAGCTTCTCTGCTCTACGGAGAACAATCCCAGCTTCTCTCCACATAACTGAAGTCCCTCATCCCTGTTACCATTCTAGTATAACACCGAGGCACCATCTACAAGACCTTGGAATCTTCATAAAGTGTGGTGTCCAGAATTGGACACAATATCTCAGCTGAGGCTCAAACATTCATTTCTAGTCTTAGCAGAATGTTCTTGTGGTTTTTTAAATTCTTTGCTTCTGGTTATAAAGCTAAGGATCCCGGATGCCTTTTTAAAATCTTCAGAACTTATCCGGCCACCCTTGAAGATTTGTGTACATACGCACCCAGTCTCTGTGCTCCGGTACCATCTTTTAAATGGTGCAGTTTAGTTTCTATTCACTCCCCTTATTCTCCCTCACAAAATAATCACTTCCCCAATTCTATGTGTTAAATTTCATTCGCCATGTGTATTCTCATTTCACCATCTGACTGTCCATGTCCTCCTGAAGCAGCTACTATCCTTCACACTGGTTACTACATTTATAATTTCCCTGGCTTATGCAAATGTTGAGACTCTGCTCTTCACACGTAAGTCTTTGTCATGCATCTATTTATCTGTATGTCAGGAAGAGTACTGGTTCTAATACTGACCCCTGAGAAATTGCACTGTATACTCCCCCTCCTCCACCAGTCTGAACAATGACTGTTCACTACTTCTCTCTGCTTTCTGTCCCTGAGTCAGTGTCATATCCACACTATCACTGTCACATTAATCCATGTGTTCCATTTTCATAACAGGTCTATGAAATGCCATTTGATCACAAGCCTTTTGAAAGTCTGTTCACAAAAGTGTATATACATAATTGCATATGCAGGTGCAGGGGTGGAACATGTTGGTATGGTTCATAATGAATACTTCGTGTTTCACGTTACAAAGAGGGGTATGATGCAGATATTGTAGCTAAGAAGGAGGAATATGAAGTATTTGATGTGATATACTTAGGGCGAGAGGAGGTATTAATGGGATTAGCATCCTTGAAAGTTGATAAGTCACCAGATCCAGATAAAATGCATCCTATGCTGTTAAAAGAAGCAAGAGAAGAAATAGCAGAGGGTCTGACCATCATTTTCCAGTCCTCACTGGGTACAGGTGTGGTGCCAGAGGATTGGAGTCCTGTTAACATTGAACCTCTGTTTATAAAGGACCCCAGGGTTAGAATGAAAAATTACAGTCCAGTCAGTCTACCCTCAGTAGTGGGCAAATTATTGGAATCTATAATGAGAGACAGGATAAACTGTCTCTTAGAAAGGCACAGGCTAATCAAGGATAGTCAGCATGGATTTGTTAAGGGACGCTCTCGTTTGACCAACTTGATTGAATTTTTTGAAGAAGTAACAAGGAAGATAGATGAGGGTAGTGCAGTTCATGTGGTCTACATGGATTTAAGCAAGGCTTTTGACAAGGTCCCACATGTCAGACTGGTTAAAAAAAATAAAATCCCATGGAATCCTGGGAAATACAGCAAGGATGATACAAAATTGGCTCATTGGCAGGAAACAAAGGGCAATTGTTGATGGGTGTTTTATTGACTGGAGGGCTGTTTCCAATATAATAAAAGTAAAATACTGCGGATGCTGGAAATCTGAAACAAAAACAAGAAATGCTGGAATCACTCAGCAGCTCTGGCAGCATCTGTGGAAAGAGAAGCAGAGTTAACGTTTCGGGTCAGTGACCCTTCTTCGGAACCCCGGACTGTTTCAGACAGACCTTCGGACTGTTTCCAATGGTGTTCCACAGGGCTCAGGACTGAGTCCCCTGCTTTTTGTGGTATATATTAATGACTTGGACGTAAATGTAGAAGCATGATCAAGAGTTTTGTCGATGACACACAGATTTGCCGTGTGGTAGATAGCGAGGAGGATTGCTGTCGGTTGCAGGAAGATATCGATGGCAGAAAAGTGGCAAATGGGATTCCACCTGATTAAGAATGAGGCGATGCAAATTGAGGAGTTCAAACAAAGCAAAGGGATGCACGATTAATGGGAAAATACTGGGACGTGCAGAGGAAGTGAGGGAACTTTGGAGTCAATGTCCACAGATCCCCGAAGTAGCAGGACAGGTTGATTAGATGGTTAAGAAGGCATACGGAATCCTTTCCTTTATTAGCCGAGGTATAGAATACAAAAGCAGGGAGGTTATGCTGGAACTGTATAACTCTTTGGGTAGACCATAACTTGAATATTTTGTGCAGTTCTGGTCACCTCATTACAGAAAGGATGTAATTGCAATAGAGAGGGCATAGAGGAGATTTACGAGGATGTTGCCAGGACTGGAAAAATGCAGCTATGTGGAATGATTGGATAGGCTGGGGTTGTTCTTCTTGGAACAGAGAAGGCTGAGGGGAGATCTGATTGAAATGTATATATTTTTAGGGGCCTGGATAGAGTGGAGGTGAAGGGTATAATCACATTAGCAGAGAGATCAGTGATGAGGGGGCATAGATTTAAAATGATTGATGGAAAGATTAGAGGGGAGTTGAGGAAACACCTGTTCACCCAGAAATAGGAAATTGGCTCAGTGGCAGGAAACAAAGGGTAATTGTTGACAGGTATTTTAGAGTCAGGAGGGATGTTTCCAGCGGCGTTCTGCAAGGCTTAGCATTGGGTCTCTTGCTTTGGTGTGAGGCTGTAACTCACTGCCTGAAAGGGTAGTTGAGGCAGGGACACTCTACCCATTCAGAAGGAGTCTGGATATGCAGCTCAGGTGCCACAATCTTCAGGGTTATTGGCCAAATGCTGGATGGTGGGATTAGAATAGTGGATCGTTTATCGGCTGGCACAGCAATACCGTGCAAAGTGGCCTCTTTCTGTGCCTTAACCTCACGATGATTCTCTGATCCCATTACACGAAACACGCTATTCTCATTAACACTCACAGTTACGTCCTCAACGAACTCGATCAAGATTAGAAAATGATTTTCCATTAACCCATCTATGCTGCTTGTCATTTATTAACCATGATTTTACAGGCAAGAAATACTTTGTGCTGGGTTACGGACTCCAGAAGTTTTCAACTATCAACATTAGACTGACTGGTCAGTAGTTACAGGGTTTGTCCAACCTCTCCTCTTTTTAAATAGGGTGTAACATTTACAGCCTTCCAGTCCTCTGTCACCAATCCCATATCAAAGGAGGATTCGAAGATTCTGGCCAGTGCCGCTGTGTTTCCACAATTCCTTTCCTCATTAAACCTCAGATATCCTATCCAGACCGGATAAATGTTCTACTTTATTGTGGTACAAAAACGTTTTGATTGAAATGAGTTAACTGAACCTGTTTGTTCAGTGACTGTAGTTAATGTCCGTCTCCATGGACCCTAATTGTGTCACTGGGAGGTTTTCCATCGTCTATTAATAAGGAGCTCCTTTCAATGTATTATCCCATAATGTCAGCGGGAACATAACAGAGATCAGCAGCTCCAGAGAGAGGGAGACGAAAGATCAGAATCTGAGAACAATAGATTGGAATGTTACAACAATGGGTCAGAATCTGATAACAATAGATTGGGATGTTACAACAATGGGTCAGAGTCTGAGAACAATAGATTGGAATGTTACAACAATGGGTCAGAATCGGAGAACAATAGATTGGAATGTTACAACAATGGTTCAGAATCTGAGAACAATAGATTGGAATGTTACAACAATGGGTCAGAGTCTGAGAACAATAGACTGGAATGTTACAACAATGGGTCAGAGTCTGAGAACAATAGATTGGAATGTTACAACAATGGGTAAGAGTCTAAGAACAATAGATTGGAATGTTACAACAATGGGTCAGAGTCTGAGAACAATAGACTGGAATGTTACAACAATGGGTCAGAATCTGAGAACAATAGATTGGGATGTTACAACAATGGGTCAGAATCTGAGAGCAATAGACTAGAATGTTACAACAATGGGTCAGAGTCTGAGAACAATAGACTGGAATGTTACAACAATGGGTCAGAATCTGAGAACAATAGATTGGGATGTTACAACAATGGGTCAGAGTCTGAGAACAATAGACTGGAATGTTACAACAATGGGTCAGAATCTGAGAGCAATAGATTGGAATGTTAAAACAATGGGTCAGAGTCTGAGAACAATAGACTGGAATGTTACAACAATGGGTCAGAATCTGAGAACAATAGATTGGAATGTTACAACAATGGGTCAGAGTCTGAGAACAATAGACTGGAATGTTACAACAATGGGTCAGAATCTGAGAACAATAGATTGGGATGTTACAACAATGGGTCAGAGTCTGAGAACAATAGATTGGAATGTTACAACAATGGGTCAGAGTCTGAGAAAAATAGACTGGAATGTTACAACAATGGGTCAGAATCTGAGAACAATAGATTGGGATGTTACAACAATGGGCAGCAGGAGTTTCTCCTATTGCTTTTACTGGCTCACTGCAGATTATTACTGGATAACATTACAAGAGCGGATCTTTTGTGCTCTGAAGATGATTCAATCGATTTATTATCCCATCCTCGCTATTATTGGTGTCCCAGGTAAGTCTCTGAATCCAACTATTAGATTCATAAGCCATATTTCAATGATTTAGTGTTCTCGTAATTTATATCGTGAGCAGACTGAAACCATTGTCTTCAGTTTCTGTCGCAAATTATATTCCCCATCCACGATCTGCATCCTACTCGCTGGCCATTGTCTGAGGCTGAACCAGGAAGTTAACAACGTCTGCAATTTAATGCTGAGCTGACTTCATTCCCGTGTTCTCTCCATCTCCAACCCTGCCTATTGTTGCAGCCAGGTGAAGAGGGGTCACAGTCTCTCCTCGTGCCCTTCCTCTTATTTGAACGCAATAGGGTGTGCCCTTTCTAGAGAGTGGATGTGGCAACCATGTCAGTGAGTATTTTCCCTTTTCCCTTTGGTGTGATGGTGAAGGAACCAATCGGACTGGTTGTCTAGAGTTTAAACAGGAAAGAGGTGAGTTTATTATACTTAGCAATCTAAACCGTATCTAAATAAAACCATAAAAAATACACCACACATTTATGCACACACTCACACGAGAATCACATGCAAATAGATTACAGAGTGAGAAGCAGATTTGTGATTGGATTGGAGTCCTAAATAAATTTTTTTAAAAATACACATTCTGTGAGGTTGGATGATTCGGTAGTACTCTGGCTGAAGTCTTTTGCTAACGCTGTTGGGGATGGTTTAAACTAATGTGGCAGGGGGATGGGAACCAAACTCTCGTGAGACCGCACCTGGAGTATTGCGTGCAGTTCTGGTCACCGCATTATAGGAGGGATGGGGAAGCTATGGAAAGGGTGCAGAGGAGATTTACTAGGATGTTGCCTGGTATGGAGGGAAGGTCTTAAGAGGAAAGGCTGAGGGACTTGAGGTTGTTTTCGTCGGAGAGAAGGAGGAGGAGAGGTGACTTAATAGAGACATATAAGCTAATCAGAGGGTTAGATAGGGTGGATAGTGAGCGTCTTTTTCCTCGGATGGTGATGGCAAACACGAGGGGACATAGCTTCAAGTTGAGGGGTGATAGATATAGGACAGATGTGAGAGGTAGTTTCTTTACTCAGAGAGTAGTAAGGGCGTGGAACGCCCTGCCTGCAGCAGTAGTAGATTGGCCAACTTTAAGGGCATTTAAGTGGTCATTGGATAGACATATGGATGAAAATGGAATAGTGTAGGTCAGATGGTTTCACAGGTCGGCGCAACATCGAGGGCCGAAGGGCCTGTACTGCGCTGTAATGTTCTAAAAAGGTCAGTGGAGAGTAAGGATGTAGTAACTAAAGCCTGTAAGGAACTAGATAATGAAGTCAGCGTGACTAAGGGAAAGAGTAGGCAGGGAGCAGATGATGAAAGCATAGGGACTGGTGGTCTGAGGTGTATTTGTTTTAATGCAAGAAGTGTAGTAGGTAAGGCAGATGAACTTAGGGCTTGGATTAGTACCTGGGAGTATGATGTTGTTGCTATTACTGAGACATGCAAAAGGGAAGAGCATGATTGGCAACGAAATATCCCAGGATACCGATGCTTCAGGCGGGATAGAGAGGGAGGTAAAAGGGGTGGAGGAGTTGCATTACTGGTCTAAGAGGATATCACAGCTGTGCTGAAGGAAGGCACTATGCAGGACTCGAGCTGTGAGGCAATATGGGCAGAACTCTGAAATAGGAAGGGTGTGGTAACAATGTTGGGGCTGTACTACAGGCCTCCCAACAGCGAGCGTGAGATAGAGGTACAAATATGTAAACAGATTATGGAAAGCTGCAGGAGCAACAGGGTGGTGGTGATAGGAGATTTTAATTTTCCCAACATTGACTGGGATTCACTTAATGTTAGAGGTCTAGATGGAGCAGAATTTGTAAGGAGCATCCAGGAGGGTTTTCTAGAGCAGTATGTAAATAGTCCAACTCGGGAAGGGGCCATACTGGACCTGGTGTTGGGAAATGAGCCAGGCCAGGTGGTTGACGTTTCAGTAAGGGACTAGTTTGGGAATAGTGATCACAATTCCGTAAGTTTTAGAATACTCATGGACAAAGACGAGAGTGGTCCTAAAGGAAGATTGCTAAATTGGGGGAAGGCCAACTAAACCAAGATTCGGCAGGAGCTGGGGAATGTAGATTGGGAGCAGCTGTTTGAAGGTAAATCCACCTTTGATATGTGGGAGGCTTTTAAAGAGAGGTTGATTAGCGTGCAGGAGAGACATGTTCTTGTGAAAGTGAGGGGTAGAAATGGCAAGATTAGGGAACCATGGATGACAGGTGAAATTGTGAGACTAGCTAAGAGGAAATAGGAAGCACACATAAGGTCTAGGCGGCTGAAGAAAGACGAAGCTTTGAAAGAATATCGGGAATGTAGGCGCAATCTGAAACGAGGAATTAAGAGGGCTAAAAGGGGTCACGAAATATCTTTAGCAAACAGGGTTAAGGAAAATCCCAAAGCCTTTTATTCATATATAAGGAGACAGAGGGTAACTAGAGAAAGGATTGGCCCACTCAAGGACAAAGCAGGAAAGTTATGCGTGGAGTCAGAGAAAATGGGTGAGATTCCAAACGAGTACTTTGCATCGGTATTCACCGAGGAGAGGGACATGACGGATGTTGAGGTTAGGGACAGATGTTTGATTACTCCAGGTCAAGTCGGCATAAGGAGGGAGGAAGTGTTGGGTATTCTAAAAGGCATTAAGGTGGACAAGTCCCCAGGTCCGGATGGGATCTATCCCAGGTTACTGTGGGAAGCGAGAGAGGAAATAGTTGGGGCCTTAACAGATATTTTTGCAGCATCCTTAAACACGGGTGAGGTCCAGGAGGACTGGAGAATTGCTAATGTTGTCCCCTTGCTTAAGAAGGGTAGCAGGGAAAATCCAGGTAATTATAGACCGGTGAGCCTGTCGTCAGTGGTAGGGAAGCTGCTGGGGAAGATACTGAGGGATTGGATCTATTCTCATCTGGAAGAAAATGGGCTTATCAGTGATAGGAAACATGGTTTTGTGCAGGGAAGGTCCTGTCTTACCAACTTAATAGAATTCTTTGAGGAAGTGACAAATTTGATTGATGAGGGAAGGGCTGTCGATGTCATATACATGGCTTCAGTAAGGCGTTTGATACGGTTCCCCATGGTAGGCTGATGGAGAAAGTGACGGCGCATGGGGTCCAAGGTGTACTAGCTAGATGGATAAAGAACTGGCTGGGCAACAGGAGACAGAGAGTAGCAGTGGAAGGGAGTTTCTCAAAATGGAGACGTGTGACCAGTGGTGTTCCACAGGGATCCGTGCTGGGACCACTGTTGTTTGTGATATACATAAATGATTTGGAGGAAAGTATAGGTGGTCTGATTAGCAAGTTTGCAGACGACACTAAGATTGGTGGAGTAGCAGATACTGAAGAGGACTGTCAGAGAATGCAGCAAAATATAGATAGATGGAGAGTTGGGCAGAGAAATGGCAGATGGAGTTCAATCAGGGCAAATGCGAGGTGATGCTTTTTGGAAGATCCAATTCAAGAGTGAACTATACAGTAAATGGAAAAGTCCTGGGGAAAATTGATGTACAGAGAGATTTGGGTGTTCAGGTCCATTGTTCCCTGAAGGTGGCAACGCAGGTCAACAGAGTGGTCAAGAAGGCATACGGCATGTTTTCCTTCATCGGACGGGGTATTGAGTACAAGAGTTGGCAGGTCATGTTACAGTTGTATAGGACTTTGGTTCTGCCACATTTGGAATACTGCGTGCAGTTCTGGTCGCCACATTACCAAAAGGATGTGGATGCTTTGGAGAGGGTGCAGAGGAAGTTCACCAGGATGTTGCCTGGTACGGAGGGCGCTAGCTATGAAGAGAGGTTGAGTAGATTAGTATTATTTTCATTAGAAAGACGGAGGTTGAGGGGGGACCTGATTGAGGTGTACAAAATCATGAGAGGTATAGACAGGGTGGATAGCAAGAAGCTTTTTCCCAGAGTGGGGGATTCAATTACAAGGGGACACGAGTTCAAAGTGAGAGGGGAATAGTTTAGTGGGGATATGCGTTGAAAGTTCTTTAAGCAGAAGGTGGTGGGTGCATGGAACGCATTAACAGCGGAGGTGGTAGACGCGGGCACGATAGCGTCTTTTAAGATGTATCTGGACAGATACATGAATGGGCAGGAAGTAAAGAGATACAGACCCTTAGAAAATAGGCGACAGGTTTAGATAGAGGATTTGGATCTACGTAGGCTTGGAGGGCCGAAGGGCCTATTCCTGTGCTGTAATTTTCTTTGTTCTTTATTCTTTCTTTGAAGTTATATTCTTGAATTCTTTGAATGGTCAAAGTGCCCTCTGTGGCTGACCCACGTGGCTCAGGGTTTTCTTGGAGGCAGACTTGTGGGTGGCTTTCTTCCCCCGGTGTCTCTGTCTGTAGTAATCTGTAGATATGGAGGGCCCACAGCCGCACGTGGTTTTCAAACTTATGAAGTTATCTGGACAGAGAGAGGGAGAGGGGGACACAGCCCTTCTGCTTCTGCACAGTTTGAATTACTGGCTTGTCTGTCTTTGTCCAGGGGCAACTCCCAGCTTTCACAGAGATGACAGAAGGTCCCCTGACTGCCTCACTGTATTTGCTGGACCCTTATTAAGAGATTCAAAGTTAGGAACTTCTATCTCCCCAGGTTTCAGGATACCATTATTTACACTTGGAGGAGTTTGCTCTTTTGAAGTCAATTTGTCAGGATGTCCTTGTATACCGTGTTAATGAATGTAATCTTAGGTAATTCAGTCAATGGAGAAAGCCAATGTTTTGGGTCCAGGCTCATCAGACATGTGTCTCCTGTTGCCTCTGGAATGTGAAAAGGTGTTTCAGATGCCAATTGCGGTGGCTATCTTGGCTGCCAGTTTTTTCAAGGTTAGCTGCAGGATTTTTTCCATTAAAAGATTACTGTAAGTGTCTAATCGATGAATTAAAATTCCTCATTGGGCATATTGTGTTATCTTGACACCGCTGCAGCACATGGAAAGAAATGTGATAATAGGAACATTTTATTCCAGAATTGTGAGAAGAAATAGAAGGAAACACACATTCATTCTCAATAATCACTTCTCAAATTCAAACATTAATCTGAGAATTACTGCAGCTGACATTGTCTATTACAGCTGTGTTGATTTAATTTTTTGGTGTTTGTCTGGGATGATGATGTGTCGGGTTCGACCTTTTTTTTCTCTCCTGCAATGAAGCTTTCACCATTCAGGTTCCTGACGAAACTTCCTCCCTAAACTGACAATGTGTAATAAATTGGTTCTTTTATTGGGTTTGTTTCGCTTTCGGTTTGGGACCTGATCATTGGGTTCTTCAGCGGGTAGATCCACACTGACCTCACTTTTAGCTTCTGGTGAGGGACACAAATGCTATTTATTTTAGGGTGTTTTGCCCTCACTTTTCCCTTTACTATAGGGAGCATTATTTTTTTCTGATCTGCCCTATGTCCTCTGGGACATTAGTGCTCGCAAGTGTCTGCCCAGCTTTCACTTCACTCTACTGCGGCACTTCGACGAGGTGAGGCATCTCCCTCACCATCGGCTTGCCTATTTTGGAACTTACCTTGCCCTTGCAGCTTTCTGTAAATGCTGTTTGCAGCCTTTTTAGGTTGCCTTTTTGGGTTGTATTTAAAGAGGAGAGCGTGTGGTCTAATTTATCTAACATTTCAGGGTTGGCTAATCGGAGACTAGGGGATTCCAGTTGAGAATCCTCACGGCCCTCTTCTAACCTGTCCTCACTGTCCTTTTCAATCCTCCCCTTTTGACTGTCTGACAGGTCTGTGCATGTCTGTCCCCTCCAAAGCCTTTGCTTTTTTCCTTTGGTCTGGGGTGTGAATTAAATAATTTACCTGACTATTCCTTTTGCCGCTCGATATGGACCACTGAACCGGGATATCAGGGGTTCACCCTGCAGTGGGAGTGGTAACAATACATGGTCTCTGTCCTGAAATGTTCCAGCCTCGGCATTTCAGTCTGATTACCTTTTCATAGCTGCCTGGGAGGTCTTTAGGTGTTACTGAGCCAAGGCACAGGCTCTCGTGAGCCACTCCCGGAGCAAGGAAATGTAGTCTAACATGGAAGTTTGATCCCTCTACCCCAAACAACCTCTCCTTGATTAGTTTAAGAGGACCTCTCATCTCGTGTCCATAAACTAATTCAAAGAGACTAAAGCCAGTGGACAGAGTGGATAAGTCCCTGGTAACGAACAGAAGAAATCCCAGCCTTTTGTCCCAGTCATGGGGTTACTCATAGCAGTATGGCCTGATCATTGTCTTTAGGGTCTGGTGGTGCTGCTCCAAAGCCGCTTGTGACTGTGGATGGTAGGCTGAGGACTTGCACTGGGTTATGTCCAGATTACCCTTGACCTTTTCAAAAATACTTGATATAAAATGTGTGCCCTGTTCCATCTGGATCTCAGCAGGCAGCCCATATCGGTAAAGAATTGGGTTAGCCCCTCCACCACGACCTTGGCAGAGATAGTTCTTCGGGAGAATGGCCTCTGGGAATCGGGTCACCACATCCATAATGGTGAGAAGATACTGGTAATCCCGTTTTGTTTTCAGCAGGTGTCCCACACAATCCACCAGCACTCTGCTGAAGGGTTCCCCAAAAGCTGGTATGGCAATCAGGACAGAAGGTTTTATTGCAGTTTGGGGCTTCTCCACGACCTGGCACATGTGACTAGTTTTACAGAACTCCACCACATCTTTGTGGAGTTGTGGCCAGTGAAGATGCTGTCTTATGCAGGCTTCGATTTTTCATATACTGACATGTCCAGTCATTGGAATCTCGTGGGCCATTCTTAATATTTCTTAAAGGGCACTGGCAAGCAAGAACTTGGTTTAAAGTGTGTCTATTCGACGCCAGGAGCATCCGGAATAAGGTGGGTGAGATTGCAGCATGGGCTGGTACCTGGGATCTCGATGTTGTGGCCATTACGGAGACTTGGGTAAAGCAGAGACAGGAATGGATGTTGCAGGTTCCGGGATTTAGATGTTTCAGTAAGAACAGAGAAGATGGTAAAAGAGGGGCGGGAGGGGGGGCGGGGGTGTGGCATTGTTAATCAAGGAGAGTATTACAGCGGCAGAAAGGACATTTGATGACTCATCTACTGAGGTAGTATGGGCCGAGGTTAGAAACAGGAGAGGAGAGGTCACCCTGTTGGGAGTTTTCTGTAGACCTCCGAATAGTTCCAGAGATGTAGAGGAAAGGATAGCGAAGATGATTCTTGACAGGGGCGAGAGTAACAAGGTAGTTGTTATGGGGGACTTTAACTTTCCAAATATTGACTGGAAATACTATAGTTCGAGTACTTTAGATGGGTCAGTTTTTGTCCAGTGTGTGCAGGAGGGTTTTCTGACACAGTATGTAGACAGGCCAACCAGGGGCGATGCCACATTGGATTTGGTACAGGGTAATGAACCCGGCCAGGTGTTAGATTTAGATGTAGGTGAGCACTTTGGTGATAGTGATCACAATTCGGTTAGGTTTACCTTAGCGATGGGCAGGGACAGGTATATACAGCAGGGCAAGAATTATAGCTGGGGGAAAGCTAATTATGATGCGATTAGGCAAGATTTAGACGCGCAGGATGGGGAAGGAAACTGCAGGGGATGGGCACAATCGAAATGTGGAGCTTATTCAGGGAGCAGCTACTGCGTGTCCTTGATAAGTATGTACCTGTCAGGCAGGGAGGAAGTTGTCGAGCGAGGGAGCCATGGTTTACTAAAGAAGTTGAAGCGCTTGTCAAGAGGAAGAAGGCGGCTATGTTAGGATGAGACGTGAAGGCTCAGTTAGGGCGCTTGAGAGTTACAAGCTAGCCAGGAAGGATCTAAAGGGAGAGCTAAGAAGAGCAAGGAGAGGACACGAGAAGTCATTGGCGGACCGGATCAAGGAAAACCCTGAGGCTTTCTATAGGTATATCAGGAATAGAAGAATGACTAGAGTTAGATTAGTGCCAATCAAGGAAAGTAGTGGGAAGTTGTGTGTGGAATCAGAGGAGATAGGGGAAGCGTTAAATGAATATTTTTCGTCAGTATTTACAGTAGAGAAAGAAGATGTTGTCGAGGAGAATACTGAGATACAGACTACTAGGCTAGATGGGATTGAGGTTCACAAGGAGGAGGTTTTAGAAATTTTGGAAAGTGTGAAAATAGATAAGTCCCCTGGGCCAGATGGGATTTATCCTAGGATTCTCTGGGAAGCTAGGGAGGAGATTGCATAGCCTTTGACCTTGATCTTTATGTCGTCATTGTCGACAGCAATCGTGCCGGAAGACTGGAGGATAGCAAATGTTGTCCCCTTGTTCAAGAAGGGGAGTAGAGACAGCCCTGGTAATTATAGACCTGTGAGCCTTACTTCGGTTGTGGGTAAAATATTGGAAAAGGTTATAAGAGATAGGATTTATAATCATCTTGAAAAGAATAAGTTCATTAGAGATAGTCAGCACGGTTTTGTGAAGGTAGGTCGTGCCTCACAAACCTTATTGAGTTTTTTGAGAAGGTGACCAAACAGGTGGATGAGGGTAAAGCCGTGGATGTGGTGTATATGGATTTCAGTAAGGCGTTTGATAAGATTCCCCACGGTAGGCTATTGCAGAAAATACGGAAGTATGGGATTGAAGGTTATTTAGTGCTTTCGATCAGAAATTGGCTAGCTGAAAGAAGACAGAGGGTGGTGGTTGATGGCAAATGTTCATCCTTGAGTTTAGTTACGTGTGGTGTACCGCAAGGATCTGTTTTGGGGCCACTGCTGTTTGTCATTTTTATAAATGACCTGGATGAGGGTGTCGAAGGGTGGGTTAGTAAATCTGCGGATAACACGAAGGTCGGTGGAGTTGTGGATAGTGCTGAAGGATGTTGTAGGTTACAGAGGGACATAGATAGGCTGCAGAGCTGGGCTGAGAGATGGCAAATGGAGTTGAATGCGGAAAAGTGTGAGGTGATTCACTTTGGAAGGAGTAACATGAATGCAGAGTACTGGGCTAATGGGAAGATTCTTGGTAGTGTAGATGAGCAGAGAGATCTTGGTGTCCAGGTACATAAATCCCTGAAAGCTGCCACCCAGGGTAATAGGGCTGTTAAGAAGGCATATGGTGTGTTAGCTTTTATTAGTAGGGGGATCGAGTTTCGGAGCCACGAGGTCATGCTGCAGCTGTACAAAACTCTGGTGAGGCCGCACTTGGAGTATTGCGTGCAGTTGTGGTCACCACATTATAGGAAGGATGTGGAAGCTTTGGAAAGGGTGCAGAGGAGATTTACTAGGATGTTGCCTGGTATGGAGGGAAGGTCTTACGAAGAAAGGCTGAGGGACTTGAGGTTGTTTTCGTTGGAGAGTAGGAGGAGGAGAGGTGACTTAATAGAGACATATAAGATAATCAGAGGGTTAGATAGGGTGGATAGTGAGAGTCTTTTTCTTCGGATGGTGATGGCAAACACGAGGGGACATAGCTTTAAGTTGAGGGGTGATAGATATAGGACAGATGTTAGAGGTCGTTTCTTTACTCAGAGAGTAGTAGGGGCGTGGAACGCCCTGCCTGCAACAGTAGTGGACTCGCCAACTTTAAGGGCATTTAAGTGGTCATTGGATAGACATATGGATGAAAATGGAATAGTGTAGGTCAGATGGTTTCACAGGTCGGCGCAACATCGAGGGCCGAAGGGCCTGTACTGCGCTGTAATGTTCTATGTTCTAAAGTACCTCAGCGGCATCCGTATCTGGTGAAGCACTGTGCACTCTTCATCCGCAGGTCTGTGAGGTGGTCTCCACTTCCTCATTAGCACCTCATTATTTAAATAGTAGCACTCTGCAACTCCCTCTGCTTCAGTTTTGGTTTGGACAGTCTGTGCCTTTTTTAACACTGGGTCAGGTGGTTGAGCCTCAACTAAGACGATCTGTTTAACACATCCTTTGGGTCCTCTAACTTACCAAAGAAGGTTTCAGATAACCAGACAGTAGGGTCATCCGTCTGCAGTGTCAGTTCAGGGGATTGTTTGTCCATGGACCGATTCACCACACAATCAGTGAGAGTGCCAGGGACCTTCTCCTGTAACTGCTCTGTCTCCCTGACCTCTTTTGGTCGCTCCAGAGCTACTGGGGAAGCTGCCACCTTTTCCCCTGTCAGATAATTACCCAGGTGCTGATCGACCCCTCCACCGGTAAACTAGGTACAATCCTCATGGTTACCGGTCTTGAAACTGGGTCACATTCCAAGAGCAGTCGATATACAGGTATGGTCATATATCATCTTCCGATACCATTCACTAACACTCTAGTATTCACTGCACTCTCTCGGGTAAAGGTCCTTTCCCAGCAGAAGGGTTTGTTTGGCGCCTGTATCCCTCAGTATGACTATGGGTTTGCTTGCCCCACTCGAGGGGTATGGGGTCACTTTTCCTTGGAATACAAATTCCTGTTAACTCTCAGGGATTTTGTTAAGTTTTCCCGCACTCTCTGTGGTGGGGTTACTGTGTCTGACCGTTACAGTTAAAGGCACAGCCTGACCTGCTGTGCTTTCCATCAGGGCCCGTTTTCCAGCACTGATCTGGTGGACTCTGAATAATCCTACAGGTTTTCCCCGTCACTTCCATTGTTCAACTCGATGGTGATCTGCCTTATTACAGTGGAAACACGCAGATCTTCAGCCATTACTCCTGCTCTCAGCACCTATTTGGCCTGAGGATGAAC
Organism: Heterodontus francisci; assembly: GCF_036365525.1. Lineage (NCBI taxonomy): Eukaryota > Metazoa > Chordata > Chondrichthyes > Heterodontiformes > Heterodontidae > Heterodontus > Heterodontus francisci. The sequence goes on from NW_027140753.1 coordinate 2,476,771, forward strand.
CCTTGTGTGTCTCGCTTCTTGCCCATGGCTGTTCGGGCTCCGATCTCCCTTCCACCTTTTATTCTCGGATCTTTGGGGTGACGAGGAATGGGTTTTCCTCTGGGGTTAAGGCTTTGTGTACATGGGAAAATTCATCAGCCAGAATACCTTTGAACCTTCTGTCCCTCTATGTGGGTTTTACTGGGAGGGGGGCGAGTTTGTGAACTCCTCGAGAGGGATCACCGCTCTGAGGGTTTCATATGTGGGCTCTATCTTGAGCGCTCATATCACTGGCCAAAAACAAACACAAAAATGGACTGTAAAATCTTCTATAGATACGTGAAAAGGAAACGTTCCGCTGAGACAAATGTGGGTCCATTACAGGCAGTGTCAGGGGAATTTATAATGAGGAATAGAGAAATGGCAGAGAAGCTAAATGATTACTTTGTGTCTGTCTTCACTGAGGAAGATACAAGAAATCTCCCAGAATTAGAGATCCAAGGGATTCGGGTGAATGAGGAAATGGATGAAATTAGTATAAGTAAGAAGGTTGTCTTGGAGGAATTAATGCAACTGAAGGTTGACAAGTCCCCAGGTCCTGATATTCTACATCCCAGAGTGTTGAAAGAGGTAGCTTTGGAAATAGTGGATGCATTGGTGAATATCTTTCAATATTCTGTAGATTCTGGAACTGTTCCTGTAGATTAGAAGATAGAAAATGTCTCCCCAGTATTTAAGAATGGACGGAGAGAGAAAACAGGGCACTACAGACATGTTAGCCTGACATCAGTCGCTGGGAACAAGCTATACTCTATTCCAAAGAATGTGATAATTGGATCTGATTAGGTAGAGTCAACATGGATAAATGGGAAACAATGTTTGACGAACCTGTTGGAGTTTTTTGAGGATGTTGCTCACAGAATTGATAAAGGGAATTCGGTGGACGTGGTATACTTGGATTTTCAGAAAGCTTTTGATAAAGTCCCCGACAGGAGGTTGGTTAGTAAAATTGAAGCACATGGGATAGGAGATAATGTACTGGCATGGATTAAGGATTAGATAACAGGCAGAAAGCAGAGAGTAGGAATAAATGGGCAATTGTTGCCTTGGAAGGCTGTGACTAGCGGGGTACTACAGGGATCAGTGCTTGGGCCCCGGCAGTTCACAATACGTATCAATGACTTGGATGTGGGGACCAGTGTAATATTTCCAGGTTTTCGATGCCAGTAAACTAGATGGGAATGAGTGTTGATGAGGAAGATGCAAAGCGGCTTCAAGGGGATTTGGACAGCCGTAGTGAGTGGGCAAGAACATTGCAGTTGAAATATAATGTGGAAAAATGTGAGGTTATCCATTTCAGTAGCAGGAACAGATGTGCAGAGTATTTCTTAAACGGTAAGAGATTGGAAAGTGTAGTTGTACAAAGGGACCTGTATGTCCTCATCAGTAAGTCACTGAAAACAAACATGCAGGTGCAGAAAGCAATTAGGAAGACTAATGGTATGTTAGCCTTTATTGAAGTGGATTTGAGTGCAGTAGTAGTGACGTTTTGCTGCAATTGTATGGAAACTTGGTTAGACTGCCCCTGGAGTAATGTGTGCAGTTTTGGTCACCTTACCTGCGGAAGGATGTTATGATCCTGGAGGAAGTGCAATGACGGTTCATCAAACTTGTTCCCGAGATGGCGGGACCATCCCATGAAGAGAGATTGGGGAAACTGGGCCTGTATTCTCTAGAGTTTCGAAGAATGAGAGGTGATCTTATTGAAACCTACAAAATACTGAAAGTGATAGACAGGGAAGATGCAGCTAACATGTTTCCGCTGGTTGGGGAGTCTAGAACCAGGGGAAACAATTTCAAAATAAGTGGAAATCCACTTAGGACAGAGATGAGGAGAAATGTCTTTTCTCAGAGGGTTGAGAATCTTTGGAATTCTCCACCCCAGAGGGCTGTGGAAGCTCAGTCATTGAGTATGTTTAAAGCAGATATTAACAGATTTATAAATGGAGTCATAGAGTAGTACAGCATAGAAACAGGCCATTCGGCCGTCCGCGTCTGGGCTGACTATAATGACGATCCATACTAATCCCAACTGCTTGCATTAATTCCATATCCCTCTATGCCTTGCTCATTCAAGTACCTGTCCAGATGCCTCTTAAATGTCGTTACTGTTCCTGCCTCCACCACCTCCTCAGGCAGTTCATTCCAGATACCTACTATTCTTTGTGTGAAACATTTACCCCTTTGATCCCTTTAAACCTCCTCCCTCTCACCTTAAATCTATGCCCTCTAATTTTAGTCACCCCTACCATGGGAAACAGACTCTGGCTATCACCCCTATCTATGCCTCTCATAATTTTATATACCTCTATCATGTCTCCTCTCAGCCTCCTTCGTTCCAGGGAAATCAGACCCAGCCTATCCAGTCTCTCTTTATAACTCAATCCCTTCAAACCAGGCAACATCCTTGTGAATCTTTTCTGCACCCTCTCTAGCTTAATCACATCTTTTGTGTAGTGCGGCGACCATAACTGCCCACAATACTCCAAATGCGGCCTAACCAAGTTATGCACAACTGTAACATGACGTCCCGACTCTGTTCCTCAATGCCTCGGCCTAAATACCAGTGACATAACGGGAAATGGGGATTGTGTCGGAAAAAGGCTTTGAAGTGGATGATCAGCTATTATCATATTGAATGGTGGAACAGGCTCGATGTCCTACTGCTGCTCCGATGTTCCAATGTTCCGAAATTGCTTAACTCTTTCAAACGCCAGGTAGGTTTGGTCAAGCTGCTTTCCAAAGATTCTGAATTTCTGCTGGTCCAGCTCCAGTACTATCTCATTTGGGCCAGGATAGCATTTTCAGTCCGCTCATAATCTGATGAAATTTCATCTTTCCTGTCATTTTATTTTGTAAAAACAGCATCCAGTTCTCTGACGGTCATTGCAGTTGCTTTAAAAACTTTTTAAAAGTAATGAAAAGTGCTGCCATATCCTCCTCATTGAACTTTAGAATGAACTGGGAGAACTTTCAGAGCTCAGCACATGGTCCTGAGCTAGGGATAGCTCCGTCAGCAGCTGTGCCTTCACTGGGTGTACTGGGAATTCCTCTAGTTGTTTGAGCCACCTTAACTCCCTTTTCTCCTTCTCCTTCTGGAACACTCTTATATTTTCCCTTTCTTGACTCTCATTCTGCTCTTTCTCGCTCTCTCTGGAATTCTAATTCAACTCTCTTCTGTTCTAGTTTTACCATTACTCTATCTGTTAGTGATTCTAACCCTGTTTGAGCCTTCAGCTTCAAGTGAAATATGGTTGGTCACAGTCTTACCATTTCGGGTTTCCTAGCTTTTGGACGGAGTGTAATCCCTAACCTTCCAGCTACATTACTCAACTTTCCAGCAGACAGGGTTTTAACCTGTACCAAGTTACTTCACTCTGTATGTAACTCCTTTATTCAAAAAGGGAGGCAGACAGAAATCAGGAAACTACAGGCCAGTTAGCTTCACATTTGTCTTGGGGAAAACGTTGGAAGCTATTATTAGAGGTGGTATAATCGGCACTTAGACCAAATCGAGGTAATCAGGCAGAATCAATATGGATTTATGAAAGTTAAATCATGTTTAATCAGTTTGTTGGAGTTCTTTGATGGAGTTACATGTGCTGCGGATGAAGGGGAACCGGTGGATGTACTGTACTGAGATTTCTATAAGGCATTTGATAAGATGCCACATCAAAGTTTATCGCAGAAAATAAAAGCTCATGGTGAAGGGAGTAACTTATTGGTATGGATAGAAGATTGAGTAGCGAACAGGAAACCGAGTGTCGGCATAAATGTGTCATTTTCTGGTTGGCAAGATTAAACGAGTGGTGTGCGACGGTGATCAGTGCTGGGGCTTCACCTTTTTACAATTTATATAAATGAATTGGATGAAGGGACCGAAGGTATAGTTGCTAAATTTTCCGATGACACAAAGATATGTAGGAAACTAAGTTGTGAACAGGACATAGGGGACTGCAAAGGAATATAGATAGGTTAAGTGAGTGGGAAAAGACCTGGAAAATGGAGTATACTGCAGGAAAGTGTGAAATTGCCCATTTTGGCAGGAACAATAAAAAGGAAGCCTCTTATCTAAATGGTGAGAGATTGCAGTGCTCTGAGATGCAGAGGGATCTGGGTGTCCAAGTGTATGAATCACAAATGGCTAGTATGCAGGTACAGCACGTAACTGGAAAGTTAATAGAATGTTATCGTTTACTGCAAGAGAAATTGAATACCAAAGTATGGAGGTCATGCTTCAGTTTCACAGGGCATTGGTGAGACCACATCTGGAGTACTGTGTACAGTTTTGGTCTCCTTGTTAATAGAAGAATGTAAATGTACTGGGGACAGTAAAGAGAAGGCTTATTAGACTGATACCTGGAATCGGCGGGCCGTCTTATGAGGGAATATTGGACAGGTTAGGCTTGTATCCGCTGCAGTTTAGAAGGGTAAGAGGCGGCTTGATTGAAACATATAGGACTCTGAGAGGTCTTGACGGGGTGCATGTGGAAAGGATGTTTCCCATTGTGGGAGAATCTAGAATTAGGGGTCACTATTTAAAAATAAGGGGGGGGGGTCACCCATTTAACACACAGATGAGGAGATTTTTTTTCTGTGTGGATCGTGGATTTTTGGAATTCTCTTCCTCAAAAGGCGCTGGAAGCAGAGTCTTTGAATATTTGCAAGGCAGAGGTAGATAGATTATTGATAAGCAAGGGGTTGAAGGTTATCGGGGGCTGGTGGAAATGTGAAGTCGAGTTTACAATCAGATTAGTCATGATCTTATTGAATGGCAGAGCAGGCTTGATGGGCCGAGTGCCCTACTCCTGCTCCTAATTCATCTGTTCATATTTTCATAAACTGTGGCTTGGGATGGTACTGGCTTCGAATGTGAACTATTTAGTGCTGCAGCAGCGAACGCCACAATAAAACCTACATTGAAATCTTCATTTTTTTTCTGGGAATCAATTGTTTTTCCTACTTCTAATTTCTCGTTTGTCATTGGGTTACAATCAATTTCTGTTACAGCCATGTGAGGAGTGGTCCCAGGTCCCCTCTTGTCCTATCTCAGATTTGACCACAATAGGCTTTATTCCTTTTTAGCAGTGGACGTGCTGACCACCTCAGTGAGTATTTTACCTTATACTTTTATTGTGCTCGTGAAAGAGCCAATCAGACAGGTTTTCTTGAGATTAAACAAGAGGTGAGTTTATTATACTTAACAAACTAAACTGGATCGAAATGAAATAATAAACATGTACGCTACACATTCACGCAGACACGAGAATCATACACAAATAAATTAGAGTGAGAAATACACTGGTGTTGGATGAGAGTCCATGATAAATAAAAAAAAATACACAGTCTGTGAGGTTGGATAATTCTGTGGTCTGCGCCTTTGCCACTCTTGCATATGAGTTTCATGTCATCTGCAGGAGTTGAAATTGTTTATTTTTACATTTAATTCTATATCATGTATCTATCTATATGTCAGGAACAGCACTGGTTCTAACACTGACCCCTGAGAAATAGCACTGTACACTCCCCCTCCCCCAGAATAAACAATGTCTGTTCACAACTTCTCTCTGCTTTCTGTCCCTGAGTCAATGTCAAATCCACACTATCATTGTCACATTAATCCATGTCTTCCATTTTTCGTAACAAGTCTATGAAATGTCATTTGATCACAGGCCTTTTGAAAGTTCATATACATAACACGAAACACGCTGACCTCATCAACACTCACAGTTATGTCATCAACTAACTTGATCAAGATTATCAGACATGATTGGTTATCAAGCTATCCATCCTGTTTGTCATTTATTATCAGATGTTTTTCCAAGAAAGATATATTTTTGAGCTGGGTTATGGCCTCCAGAAATTTCCAATCGCCGACATAAGACTGTTTGGTCAGAAGTTACAGGGTTTATCCCATCTCTTTTTTTAAACAGGGTGCATCATTTACAGTCCTCCACTCCCCTGTCACTACTCCCATAGCCAAGGAGGAGTGAAAGCTTCTGGCCAGTGCATCTTCTACTCCTTCCCTCAACAAACCTCATACATCCCATCCAGTCTGGGTCACTGTTATTCTTTATTTTGGAACACTAAATGCTGGTTTGACAGGGGTTAACTGTATCTGTTTGTTCAGTGTGTGTAATTAATGTCAGTCTCCATGGACCCTAATTGTGTCATTGGAGAGTTTTCCACTTCTATTAATAAGGGAGTTCCTCCAATGTGTTGTTCCAAGCCGGGAGCGTCACCCCCACACTAACAGCAGCTAAAGAGAGCGGAAAAGGATTGATCAGAATCTGAGAGCAATAGATTGGTGTTTTACAACAATGGATCATAATGTGAGAACAATAGATTGGAATGTTACAAAAATGGATCAGAATCTGAGAATAATAGATTGGAATGTTACAAAAATGGGCAGCAAGAGTTTTTCCTATTGGTTTGGCGAAGTTACTGCAGATTATTATTGGAGAACATTAGAAATGCGCATCTATTATGCACTAAAGATGATTGAAACGATTTACTATCCCATCCTCGCTATTATTGGTGTCCCTGGTAAGTCTCTGTATCCAACTATTATATCTATCAACCATATGTCACTGATTTGTGTTCTTGCCATGTAAATCTTGGGAATACTGAAGCCTCTGTCTTCAGTCTCTCTCACAAAATCTGTTCCCGATCCACTGTCTGTATCCACCTCATTAGCCAATGTCTGAGGCTGAACCAGACAGTTTACTACCTCTATGTTCTATTTATACCTGAGCTGAGTTCATCGCCATGTTTTCTCCATCACTTAACCTGCCTACTGCCACTTCTGTAATATCACCCGTCTCCACCTCTGTCTCAAAACATCTCCTGCATAAACCCTCATCCGTGCCTTTGTTAAATCCACACTAGACTATTCCAATTCTGTCCTGCTCACCCTTCCAGTTATAATCCTCCATAAACCACAGCCCATCCGGGACTCAGCTGCCTGTATCCTAACTCACATCAAATCCTGATCACCCATCACCCCTGTGCTCACTGATCTACATTGGCTCCCAGTCTGGCAGCACCTTAATTTAAATATTCTCATTCTTGCGTTTGAATCCCTCCACGGCCTCACCCCTCCAATTAGTCCCATTCCCCTGTCCATATCCCATATTCTTGAAAATCATATCAGAATTGGACACAATTCTCCAGCTGGGACCAAACCAATGATGTGTAAAAATCAGCATTTCCTCCTGAGTTTTATTACTCTGTGCCTCTCTCTAACACCAAGGACACTACATGTTACCTTCAATGATCTGTGTGTGTGCAGCACAGGTCTCTCTAATCCTTCACCCACTTTATAATGGTACCATTTAGTTTATATTGTTTCTCCTCATACGTCCTCACCAAATGTCTCACTTCACACTTCACTGTGTTAAATTACATCTGCCATGTTCCTGCCCATTTTACCAGTCAGTCTATGTCCTCCTGAAGTCTGTTCCTATCCTTCACACTGTTTATTAACATTTCTGAGTTTCCTGCCATCTGAAAACTTTGACATTATCCCCTCTGTACACAAGCCCATTGTATTAACTTACAGCAACTGTGATCCCAACAGTGACCCTGGGGAATCCCACTGTGTACTTCCCTCCAGACTGAACAACAACCATTCTCCACTACTCTCTGCTTTCTGTCACTTAGCTAATTTCCTGCATGCTGGCATTGAATATAAAAAAGAACTGCATTTCTATAGCGCCTTTCATGACCACTGGACGTCACAAAGCATCTTACTCCCAACTGGTACTTTTTAAAGTGTGGTCACTCTTGTAATCAATGAAGGAGAGCAAACTCCCACAAGCAGCAATGTGATAATAATCAGTCCTGTTTTTGTGATGTTGATTGAATGATAAATATTGACCAGGACACAGGGAATAATTCCCTTACTCTGCTTCTAAATAGTACGATGGGATATTTAACATCCACCTGAGAGGAGAGACGGGGCCTTGGTTTAACGTTTCATTCAGAAGATGGTACATCTGGCAGTGCAATACTCCATCGGTATTGCACTACAGTGTCAGCCTTGATTCTTGTGATCAAGTCCTGCAGTGACACTTGATCCTGGAAGCTTGTGACTGAAAGGGGAGAGAGCTGCAAACTGAGCCACGGCTGACATTGGCCCTTTAATCCCATGTGTTTCTTATTTTGTAACACAGCTGTTATGTGGTACATTATCAAACACCTGGTGAAAGGATAGGAGTATTGGGAAAGTACAGGCAGGAACAATCATAGAATTATAGAATAGCATTGCACTGAAGGAGGCCATTTGGTCCATCAAGTCTGCGCTGTCACCTTTGCAGAGCTTCCAGTTAGTCCCACACCCGGGCTCTTTCCCAGATTCTTCCATTTCGTTCGCCTTAAGATATCTATCCAATTGCCGTTTGGAATCTACTATTGAATCAGTATCCTTCAGCCTATCAGACAATACATTGCAAATCCGAAACACCCATTGCATAAAAAAATCCCTGTGTCACCTCTGCTTCTTATTTCCAATCACCGTAAATCTGTGTCCCCTGGTTAATGGCCCCTCACACGTTGGAAACAATTTCATTTTATTTAATTTATCTAAACTCCACATAATCTTAAACATTTCGATCAGATCTCCTTTTAAATTTCCCTTCTCTAAGGTGAGCCATCTCAGCTACATAACTGTAATCCCTCATCCCTGGAGCCGTTCCAGCAAAACTTTTTTATCCCCTCTCCAAAGGTTTCATGTGCTACCTAAAGTGGGTTTCCCAGTATTGGACACAATATTCCAGGTGGAGATGAACTAGTCTTTTCTATAGGTTTAATATAACATCCTATTCTACTCTGTGTCTCTATTAATAAAGCCTAAGTATCTATTTGCTTTGTTAACTGTTTGTTAACCTGTCCAGCTAACTTCAAAGATTGCACACAAACACCCCAGGTCTCTCTTTTATTCTCACCACTTGTAAAGTGGAACCATTTAGCTTATATTATCTCTCCTCATGCATCCGCATGCAGCTCACCATCACCTTCGCACGGACAATAAATGCTGGTCTAGTCAGCGACACCCACATCCCATGAACAAATAATATAGTAAAATATTCCCACAACGTACCACCTCACACATCTGCCATGTCAATTAAATATTAGGAAGACTGAAGCCAATGTTTTCAAACCCCACATCAAACCCTCCCTCGCTACATACTCCATCCCTCTCCTTGACAACTGTCTGAGACTAAATCAAACTGTTCACAAACTGCTGTCATAGTTGACCCTGCGATGATATTCCTGTCAAATATTCACGCTGTCACTAAAATTGACTATTTCCACCTCCGTATCATCACACAACGTTGCCCCTCTCTCAGCTGTTCTGCTGATGAAACACTTCCCCTTGCCTGTGTTACCTGTAGACTTGACTATTTCAGCACACTCCTGGCTGGTCTCCCACATTCTACCCTCTATAAACTTGAAGTGATCCAAAACAGTGCTGTCCATGTCCTAACTCACACCAAGTCCTGTTTACCCATCACACCATGTACTCACTGACCTACATTGGATCCTGGTCAGTAACACCTCAATTTTAAAACTCTTAGCATTCTTTTCTCATCCCTCATTGCCTCACCGCTCCCTATATCAGCACACATCTAATTCTGGCCTCTTGGGCATCCCCCATTTTAATTACTCTACCATTGGTAGCCGTGCCTTCAGCTGCCGAGGCCCTAAGCTCTGGAAGCGAAGAGCAGAACTTCTTCAAGGTTGGCATTCCTGGAGGAGAAGTGGCAGTGAATTAAACACTAAAATAAAAACAAAATACTGCGGATGCTGGAACTCTGAAATGAAAACATAAAGTGTTGGAAATACTTAGCAAGTCTGGAAGCATCTGTGTAGAGAGAAACAGAGTTAATGTTTCAGATCTATGACACTTCATCGGAACTGGTAAACGTTAGAAATGTGACAGTCTGTCATTTAATCTCTCCCCTCTCCATCCCATGACTGTCCTTCCTTCTTCTTCTTCTTCCCCTTCTCCTCTTTCACTTGCTCAAAGACTGTTACATTTCTAACGTTTTCCAGTTCTGATGAATGGTCACAGATCTGAAACATTAACTCTATTTCTCTCTACACAGATGCTGCCAGACTTGCTGAGTATTTCCGGCACTTTCTGTTCTCATCCCTAAGCCCTGGAATTCTCTCCCTAAACTCGAAATGCAGTAAGTTGCACAGAGTTCAGATTTAGTGAGTACGGCTTGTACAGAGTGCTAGATGCAGTAAAGTTAATGAGCGACTGAATTTTGAGTTGATCTCTTTCCAAAATGTAGTTATTTTTTACATTTAGCATTTCACTTAATTTTAATCTGCACTTGTAGTTTCTTTCACAGTCTGTTAGTGACAGCTGGACAGTTAATTGATGATCATGGAATAGGAGGGTAGGACAGCTTGGATAATACAGAAACTGGCTTAATGAAAGAAAACAGTGAGTTGTGGTAAATAGTTGTTTTTCAGACTGGAAGAAGGTAGACAGTGGTGTTCCCCAAGGGTCAGTGCTAGGACCACTGCTTTTTTTATGATATGTATAAATAATTTGGAGATTGGAATACAGAGCAATGTTTCAAAATTTGCTGATAATGACGAACTTGGAGGCGCAGCAGACAGTGAGGTTGATACCGATCAATGTAACAGGACATAGATAAGCTAGCAGAACGAGCAGCCAAGAGGCAGATAGAATTTAATATAGACAAGTGTGAGGTGATACATTTTATCAGAAGCAACAGGTTGAGGCAGTGTACACTTAATGGCACAGTTCTCAAGAGTGTGGTACACTTCTCAAGAGTGTGCAGAGACAGAAGGACATAGGTTTCATGTGCATAGATACTTAAAGGTGGCAGGACATATTGAGAGAGTCGTTCGTAAAGCATATGGGATCTTTGGATTCGTAAATAGAGGTAGTGAGTACAGAATAAGTAAAGTCATGCTGAAAATGTATAAAGCTCTCGTTATGCCCCAAATGGAGGACTGCATCCAGTTCTGCTCACCACACTTTATAAAGGATCTGAGGGTCCTTGACAGGGTGCAGAGGAGATTTTCCAGAATGGTTCCAGGGATGGAGGATTTTAGCTACAAGGTTAGTTTGGAAAAGCTCGGATTGTTTTCCATGGAGTACAGGAGATTAAGAGGAGATTTGATAGAGGTATATAAGATGGTAACATGTTTGGATAATGTAGACAGGAAAATATGTTCCCATTAGTTAATGGTGCAAGGACTAGTGTTCAGGTTGTGGACAAGTGATACGGAGGATGTGAGGAACAACTTTTTTACACAGCGAGTGGGAAAGGCCTGGAAATCACTGCCTACGAGGGTGGTGGAAACAGAGATGGTGAATGATTTCAGAAGGATATTGGATGAACAATTGAGGGAAATAAACTTGCAGGAACATGGAGACAGAGCTGGGGAATGAGGCTGACTGGATTTATCTACAAACAGCTGGCATGGACTCGATGGGCCGAATGGCCTCATTCCCTGCTGAAATGACCACGACTCTCTGACAGCGGAATACTATTATTGCTGCTTTCCTGTAATGGGAAAGTTTATAATGGACTGGGCAGTATCACCCTGTTGAACCCCGTGATGTAAGTGAAATGTTTGATGCCCCAGAACGTGGTTAATAAATGTCCTTCACAAACTGAGTAAATCAGTTCAGACCCACTCACAATTCTGGATCATTCACAGTAGGGAGTATTTTCTCCTGGTTTTCTCTACATAGGTCAGCAGTCAGGCTTTTCACTGTGTCCCCCAACTCCATGTGGAAAGTATTGTCAGGGTTAGGTGAGATACGACACGTTGTGCGACAGATTTCTCCAATTGTATTACTGCTTCCGTGATCTCTTCAGTCCAACCGGGTTAAACCTGGTCATCGCCATCATTGGGTAGTTCATAAAGAGGAGGCACAGTCTCTGCAAATCGAGGGATGAGGGTCCACTGATACCCTATCAGCCTGAGGATAGGACACAGGGCAGTCTTTGATATGGACAGGGGTAGATACTGGATGAGGGTCCATTGATACCCCACCAGCCTGAGGATAGGACACAGGGCAGTCTTTGAGGTGGACAGGTGTAGACACTGGATGGTCTCAGCTTTTGCTGAAACCCTCATCCATGCCTTTGTTACCTCGAGACTTGACTATTCTAACACACTCCTGGCTGCTCTCCCACATTCTACTCTCTGTAACCTTATGGTCATCCAAAACTCTGCTGCATTCTTCTAATTTACACCAAATTCTGTTCACCCAACATCCCTGTGCTCACTGGCCTACATTGTCTCTTAGTCCAGTAACACCTCAATTTTAATATTCCCACTCGTATGATCAAATCCCTCCATGGCATCACCCCTCTGATTATCCCAATCCCCTGTCCATTTCCAATATTCCTGAAACTGACCACACATTTCATCTCTCCAGCTCCCCTGGTTCTGTGGAAGTTTGGATCCATAACATGGTGTGAGCTGCACTGCCGGTCACATCCAGTACATTGTACAGGACACCCAGGCTGGCCGGGGTGCTAGCGTGGGTGTAACGTGTGTGTGTGTCTGTAGCGTGAGGAGGGGTCTGAATATGGTGTCAATCAGCCATTCCGGCAGCTTTGATATACGTCTTTCAAACTTGGTCTGTGCTTATCCACTGACTGCCTGTGTCAGTCTCTCTCAGCTGAACATACATTCAGCAGCACAAGGAACCCCCTCTAGTGTTATTTAAAATGACCAGGCATCCAGCTGAAAGGTGAGGGGCTTTTGACTTACTTCTGCTATTATAAAGTTGGTGGAGGTGCTGTGGATGGTTTTCTGGAGGTTGTGTTGTGAGCTGCTGCAAACATTCAGGGAGGACAGAGGATTTGGTGACCCAACTCTGGACGAGGTTTGGGGACTGTAGTTACAGTGTCTCTCGAGATGCTTCTCTCTTTGTGTTGGGAATTCCTGGACGGGGTAGATCTTATAATCCGTGTTAAGGAGGGAGACCAGACGCCAGTTCGTAAGCAAGCAGAGATCACCCCTCTTCAGCAACAGGATGACAACCGCCCTGTGCCACGAGAGGGGCACCTCACGGGTCGCCAGGCTTTCCCCCAGGACCCGCATGTATTTGTCCCCCAGGACGTCCAGGAACACGCTGCCAAACTCCACGGTCAGCTCATCCTGCCACAGTGATTTGCTCCTTGAGAACTGGTGGAGGGTACCGTACAGCTCCGCCAATGTGAGCGGAGACTCCAATCCTTTGGCAGCCTCCGGGCTGACCTTCGGCAGGTCCTCCTATAAAACACTGCACGTGTCCTCGCTGGAGGGGTTCAGAGAAAACAACACACTGTAATAGGTACGGTCCAGGAAGCCCATTCCCTCTGGATCTGTGATGGAGGATCCGTCATCTGCCAGCAGCTCAACGAGCTGCTTATGGACCCCCGGCCATTTTTCCAGTGAGTAGAAGAAACAGGAAATCTTCCAGTCCAAATCTTCCAGGATCTGGATCTGCGACCTTAAATATGCGCCTCGGGACGATATGAATTGCAGGTCCCTCAGCGCGCCCTTCTTCTCTTTGCACACCTGTCACAGCGTGGGGTCTGTGATGGCCTGATTGAGATGGGACTCCAAGTCGAGCACCTCCCTCTCTAGGCGCCATTCTCGGTTTCCCGCCTCTTGGTCGACCCCTTTGCTTACTTCTGACAGAAGACATGGATGTGTCCATGAAGACATCCCGCCATAGACTCAGGGAGAGGACACCCCCCTGCTTCCTTCTCCAGCCGGCCCAGATCGACGGAATGAGTCATGGAATCGCTCGTCCTCCAGCAGCCAGTTGTAAAAAGTGCCAGTACACGGTACCCTCCCATGTGCAGAGTGGAGTTAACTCCGCCCACACCAGGTGGTAGTCTGAGCACGGCACCAGCCACATGAAGGCCACCAAGATGCAGGAGGCGTATGTCTGTGAAATGTAGAGTCGGTCAATTCGGAACTCTCCTCCTGAGGCCTCCTTATGAGGGCACTGGAGTTGGGATGGAGATTCCACCAGGCGACCACCAAGTCGAGGGAGTTGATCCATCAAGTCACCCTGCCACTCCAGGAGCCAGGTAGCATCGTCTCCCAATGTGGGTTTCCTGCAGAAAGCTCATCGCCTATCTCCCTTCCCTGAGGACTGTGAGATTGTGAAAACGGCTGAGAGACGCCCCCTGCTCCTGTTGATGTTGAGTCTGGCTATGGATATCTTCAAGTCAACAATACCACCATCCTGTCACCAATACATTACTGCGAGGAGAGAGTGGAACTGCTCATCGCCTTCCACTCCCCCAGCAATCCAGAGAGGACACATTGAACAGACATCGCACGATCTTTTTCACATTTACCACCCACCTTGAGGGCAAGACGGACAGACCTGATGATCAGCGCCAGCTCCACACACTGGTCAAGGGCCAGCTGTACTTTATTGTGACAATCCCTGCAAGCAGCAATGAAGTTCCGGAGTTCTGCAATGGGCATGAGAGGAGACTCGGTAGGAGGCATGAGGGAGTCCACCGCCTCAATGGCAATGGATTCAAGGTCGTCCTCCGTGCCCCACACCGAGTCCCCATCCTCCTCCGTGCCGTCACCGCCCGTGGCCGACACATCCACCACACTCTGTGGAGTGGAAATCCAGGCCACGACAGCTAGTCTCACCTCCCTCATGATCGAACCCGCAGGATCGATGGTGGAGGTGTCATTCCTAGATTCCTCTGGAGAAACTAGGAATATGAGTGCCTGTGGTTCAGGACACCCTCTCCCCCTCCGTCCCCGGGCTTGTGATCAGCCTAGGGGGAGGCAGTTGTGTCTCGACACTGGAAATCCAGCCGGAGCGGGACCCGAGGAAAAGAGAGGAGGCCATCTCCCACCCTGCCAGCGCCACAATACCAGCAGACAGGGCACTGTTAACATTATTCAAATCAACCTCCAGGGCGGATCCATCCTGGACGGCAGGAACAGGTGGCCGAGAGCGTTGACCCTCACAGGTCTCAGCCCCACCCAGGACACCGGACCCAGTGGGAGATGGAATGTTTTCTCCTGGTGGATCCACAGTCTCCCCCATCAGGGGAGGGGAGCTTCACCACTCCCCCCCCCCAACCTCGCGTGCTGTGAAAGGTACAGAGGCTTCTGTACCCACTCCATTTTGTGGGATATAAAGCTGTAACTTAGGCCTCGAGCTCCAATGGTACTGGTAGCGCGGGGAGTCCGAGGACCAACCAGGAGACAGACCCTGTTCCTCTCGGCAATCTGCAGTGAAGGGACGCCTCCTTCTCTTATTCATGGAGAGGTGAGGAGGTTCAGAGACCTCGGTCTCATTAGACATCTCTGTTTCTACCTCCAAACCCTCCACTGTGTAGAGGGAGATTTACTCTGGATCTAACCCCGTTTGTTTTAAAGCTGGCCTTTATACCTCAGGCCCCTTTTGTATTTTTGTCGATGGGGACTTTATTCCCCAGGTCCCCTTTATATAAATTTTAAAATAATTTTATTAAAATAGATAAATAAACCAAATGCTCAAATTAAAATGCCATTCTCGGCATTACTGATGCATCTTTTTTCTTTGTATCCCAGCCCCTGCGGTATCCACCGATGGTGGAAGGCCTCAAGTGTGCCAGATTCTGAATAGATCCCGGTTAAACACAGGAACTTCAGTCCGTGTCATCCACACCCATAGCGGCAGGAGGTGGAAAGAGGGTTTTCAAGGTTTTTACCTACAGGAACAATCAAAGTGCCAGAGCTCACATTTCCTCTGTCCCTGAGTGTCATTACTCATTATGCCCCCTGGAGAAACACCTCTCTCTCTCTCACTCACTCACTCACTCACTCTCTCACTCTCTCTCTCTCTCTCTCTCTCTCTCTGTCTCTCTCTGTCTCTCTTTCTCTCTGTCTCCTTCCCAGCTGAAAGCAATTGCTATTTAACACTCCAACATCCATGTTATCAAAACTTTTGTCCTCCCCACTCACACCAGTTTAAAATATAACGATACACACATGTTAAACAACCAACTACTTTCAGACAGCATGCAGGACCAGACGTAACTGACCGTAATAGACACTGGCTGAGACAGACAAAGAAATTAAACAGGAAACTTCAAATACAAAAACAGACCCACATACTCAAACACAAGCTTTTCCTCCTGTTCTCCTCAGACAGTGTTTCAGCCTCACTGTGGCTCCGAAAGATTTTCTTTCCTTTTATATCTCAATCTCACACGTGATTTGGTGGGATTGAGAGTAACAGACTGTTCCATTCGGTGTTGTCACCACATTAACGGGACAGCCTGTCAAGGAGGTTACCTTAACGGGACAGATTGGTAAACGATCTCCCGCTCCAACATTGTCCACATCTGAGGCCTCCTGCTCCGTTTTAGTACCACCTGTGTGATACTCTGCTTTTTGTGACGGCTGCTACACCCGCCTGGGAGCTGCTTTCCCTCTGGGTTTGCAATCACTGAAAGTTGGACCTGCACTGTGCATGCTCTGTCTTCCGGTGGGGTCACTCCTGTAACTCCCTAAGGACACCTCTAGAATCCTCTAACGGCTGGGTCAACTGGACATTATCCTGTGTGACAGTGACAGTATGTTTCTCTGCAAACTCTAACTGCTGCTGAACTGCACAAGCCTGTCCTGCATTAAGTGTCTGTTGTTGTATAGTGACAGTAAAGTACACTAGCTTATTGTGTAACTCATGTAGCTGTGTCTGCTGCTGCTGCTGGGTCTGTTCACTTTGAGCTACCATTTCTCTCACCTGTGACTCTATCACTTCCTCATCGCACTGTGCACTGTGTGATGCTGGATATGGAGTCAGATTTAAAGTCTTTTCACCTTTCCGATGTTTAGCCAAGACGTGTGCCTGGATAAACTTCACTATATTTTAAAAGGAACGTGTTCATGCTTCCATAGACAGTCTCCTAACAGGGACTGGATATTGTCCATATTCCACTTAGTGCTTAACTCTTCCTCATATGTTTCCCAGAGACCCTTCTTCCCATTGTATTTTTGTGACATAATGTGAATTTAAAGAGACATCACTGGGTCAGTATAATCGTCTGCCCCTCAAAAGAGTTTATCCCTGCAAGAATTTTCACTGGTCAAACGAATATTCCTATGTTTGCAAAACTTTGCTGCAACAGCCTCGGTTTGCATTGTAGTCAAAGTCCCGGGTTTCAGCTCCACTTGTAAGATCTGGGGTTTGATTTAATGTAATTGTCAGACTTAGGTCAAGTACAATGACAGTCTATGTTGGGAGATCAGATCTAAAAGGGACTTGCAGCTCAGACTAGTTATCAAACTACATGGATACAAGGCTGTTTTCACAAGCTTCACAGACTGAATGAAGTTCTGCACAATAAGCAGAACATGGTGATACTGAGCAAAGGGAAGTGGTCAGCAGTTGTGTTCACAATGGAACACCCGGTGCTCAACCTCCGGTTAACTGTGGAACCTTGTCTCTTCATTGGAGTCTATCTTCTGTCTTCTTCTTGATGATGATGTGCGCTTTTGGGGTCTTACAAGCTCTTAATGTATACACATTTCCCAGCTTGGTTCTGTTCCATATTAGGTAAAAGGCCATTTCTGTTCATTTGATTGGTCAGTCATTAACTAACTACCCTTCCATGATGGTACTTTGAGCCTGGTTTAAGTCATTGTCATTATCGTTCAGTGGGGGGTGGGGGGGGGAGGGGCCTCTAGATTCCAGCTGCCTTGACTCTATGAATTCCTTTACAATGTCTTGTTTTGAAATGCAAATAAACTAGAAATTCTCGAAGTAACAGTTTGTAAGACGTCAGGAACGTAAGGGGTTTGGATTGTTTAATTGTCCTGTGGTTCAAAATGTGTCTGTGACCAGGAATGAAATCTGCTATTTTTTGTTCTGATAACAATCCTGAGGCATCTGTAACATCCACAAGGGGTCATGAAATTACTGAAGGAAATGTAAACACATGCTCACCAGCAAGGCTGTATCTCATATCATAGTCTGAACAAAGAATTAGACATCTCATTGGACAATTGTAGCCTACGGTGGATTTTGATAGGACAGTGTGATCTTGTCAGTGAAACATTCAGCCCACCTTGATATGAAAGGTGTAAAAATCATTCAAAATAGTGATTCAGTGGTAAGGTCGAGGAGATTGGTCAGCGACAGAACGATTAGCAGGGAGGGAAATGCTCACTGGGTTATCATGTATGCATGACTCTTTGCAACATATTTGTGACTAATGGGTGTATTGTTCACCGGTACATTGTGAATGGGTATTTTGTATAATTGTTAACTAGTAGTATTCCTACTGAATCTAGTAGAGTCATTGGTGTTTAATTTGAACTTTGAGTGCTGTCTCATTCTTTCTTGTAATTCTCATGTTTGAACCACAGAGTAACCAATCAAAAAGATGACAGTTTATAAACAACATTTGTTTATATATGTGGACATGAGGCTTCACATTATCATTGCCAGGAATGTAGACACAAAGACCTCTGTCCAGAGTTATGTCCTAGACTAGTTAACGACCCTTATGAAAATCTCTGGAATACCATTCCTACATCTTTATTGTCCATCCATAATTATTCTTGACACTGAGTGGCTTGCTAGACTATTTCAGAGGACAGTTAAAAGTGAAACACATTGAGTTACATGGAGACCAGAACAGATAAGGATGGTAGATCTCCTTCCCTAAAGGACATTAATGGACCAGATAGATTGTTATAAAAATCGATGATGGCTTCATAGTAACATTATTAAGTCCAGATTTCAATTCCAGTTTTTATTCATCAATTGAATGCATTACATAATTGAATTTTAAATTCCACCATCTGCTATGGTGGGATTTGAACCCATGTCCCCCGGGAATGAGCCTGCGCCTCTGGTGAGATTGCCAGTATCCCACTGTCACTGCCACGCTACATCACATTCCTCCCTTAAGATACTACATAAAAACTTTCTCTTGGACCAAGCTGTTGGTCATCTGACCTCATATCTCCTGTTGTGTCTCTGTGTCATACGTTGCTTCGTAATGCTCCTGTGAAGCATCTTGAGATGTTTTATTACATTAAAGGCACTATATAAATATAAGTTGTTGTTGTTGACATTTACTAGACATGACTTGTCTTACCATATACTTCCTGCTGGCCATTTGTTGTCCATGCTTTTTTTCTTTTCTCCAGCATCAAATACGTTTGTCCTGGGATGTGAACTCTAGAAATTTCCCCATCAGTGACAGTAAATATAGAGTTTACTCCACCTCTCCTTTTTTAATCAGGGTGCAACATTGACAACCCTCCAGTCCTCTGTCACGAATCACATATCCAAGGAGTATTGGAAGATTCTGGCCTGTGAATCTGCTATTCCCACCTTTCCCTCCCTCAGCAACCCTCATACAACCCATTCAGACTGGGCAAATGTTATCGTTGATTGTGGTACCAAAAGTGTTGAAATGAAAAGGGTTAACTAAACCTATTTGTTCAGTAACTGTAATTAATGTCAGTCTCCATGGGCCCTAATTGTGTCACTGGAGGGTTTTCCTTTTCTATTAATGAGGGACTCTTTCAATGTGTTATCACATAGCGTCAAAGGGAACATCACGCTCGGCACTGACAGGGATCAGTGGCTCCAGAGAGAGGGAAGGGATAGATCAGAATCTGAGAACAGTAGATTGGAATGTTCCAATAATGGGTCAGAATCTGAGAACAATAGATTGGAATGTTACAACAATGGACAGGAGTTTATCCTCGGATCTTTACTATCTTTCTACATATTATGATTGGTACTCATTAGACGATCGGATTTTGTATGCACTTGAGATAATTCAATATATTTACTATCCCATCCTGGCTGTTGTTGGCGTCCCTGGTAAGTCTCTCTGTACAGCTATTAATTCTATAAACCATGTTTAATTGCATTACTGCTCCTGTAGTTTACTCTGCCCTTCTTGCTGCTGCTACTGTTGCTGGTGAATCTCTACCTCCAGCTATTAGCTGTCAACCCATTGCTAATTTTATTACAGTTCTTGTAAATTCATCTTTCATCTTGGGTCCTGACTTTGCTCCTGATAAGTCTCTATTTCCCGCTAGGTGATCTGTAAACCCTGTTTCACTGAAATACTCTTCTGTCTTGTAAATATTAGGAAGACTGAAGCCAGTGCCATTGGTCTTCATCACAAACTCCATCTCCTATCTGTGAATCAGTACCCCACCCTGCCCAATATCCGAGGCTGTTTACAACATCTGTGTTCTATTTATACCTGAGCTGAATTCATCTCCATATTCCCTACATCACCAACCCTGCCTATTACCACCTCTGTAATATCACCGATCACAACCTCTGCCTCAGCCCATCTGCTGCATAAACCCTCATTTGTGCCTTTATTCACTTGATTTTTCCAATTGTATCCTGTTCACCTTCCCAGTTATAAACTTCTATAAACCACAGCCCATCCAGTGCTCTGCTGCCTGTGTTCTAACTCACACCAAATCCCGATCACCCATCACAACTGTGCTCACTGATCTACATTGGCTCCCGTTCTGGCAACACCCTTAATTTTAATATTCTCATTCTTGTGCTTGAATCCCTCCATGGCCTCACCCATCCAATTAGTCCCATTCCCCTGTCCATTCCCATATTCTTTAAAATCTTCCATCAAGTCTATTTCCATGTCCCCTTTTAAAGTGAATTTCCTTCCCTCTCTACCTCTTCTTGGTGGTGATTTTCAGCTCTTACAGCAGCACTGTTGCCCACATTGTGGAAACCTGGATCTATAAAAGGGTATGAGCTGAGCTCCCAGCCATTTCCGCTGTGGCCTGCACACTGTCCCATGCTGTGCAGTACTCTAGCCCGGGTGTACATTGTGTGCACCAGTAGCACGAGGAGTTGTGGAATGTCATGTCAAACTGCTATTCCAGCAGCTTTGATGCAGGGCTCTAGGTCAATAGCACCATGTATGTGCTGTTAGTGTGATTTGCACAGATGGGCACTTCTACTGTGGCCTGCACAATGCCCCACGCTGGGCAGGGCTCTAGGTCAATCGTTCCATGTACGTGTTGTTCATTTGAGGATGGTTTTGAATTTGATGTCAATGTACCATTCCAACAGCTTTGATGTGCGTCTTTGAAACTTGTTCTGTACATGTTCACTGACCCCTGTGTTAGTCACTCTCAGCTGAACATACATTCAGCAGCAGCAGCAGGAACCCCCTCTAGTGTTATTTAAACGGACCAGGCATGCAATTTATAGGCTTTTGACTTACTTATGCTCTTGTAAAGTTAGTGGAAGGTGCTGTGGATGGTTTCCTGGAGGTTAGGTTGTGAGCTGCTGCAAAAATTCAGGGAGTACAGAGGATTTTGTGCCCCAACTCTGGACGAGGTATGGGGACTGTAGTTACAGTGTCTCTGGCTCTGTAACATCACCAACAAATGGAGCAGAAGCTGCAGAGAGAGGAAGCTCTGTAACGAAGGAGGAGGAGGGGGCTCTGCCCTACCCACTCCGGGTTTTCCAAGAGCACTTTTCCTACCAACATCTAAGCCTGGAGCAGTATGTGAGATGACTCTGTTTCAATAAGGAGGTGGTCACAGAGCTATGTCACCTCCTGAAACGAGAACTAGAGCCTCAGACCAGGGTGAGGACGGAGCTGTCAGTTGTTGTTAACGTCACAGTTTCATTGACATTTTATGTATCCGGACCTTTCCGGCAGGAATGGGAGAGATATCCAACATTCACTCATAGACAGTGATAGAGTCAGAGTCACTTACCACACAGAAGGATTCCATTAGGCCCATCGAGACCGTGCTGGTTCTCTGTGGAGCAATTCAGTCAGTCTTACTCCCCCACTCAATCCCGTAGCCCTGCAAGGTCACTTCCTTCAAGCACCCATCCAGTTTTCTTTTGAAATTGGAAGGAAGTAAAGCTGGTAACAGGAGGTAGAAAAGTAGAAGGTGACATTCGAAGGTAGGTGAAACAAAGGTGAGCATCAACTAGAATGCAGAATGTCAATAAGACACGGTTATGGGCACTGTACCTGAATGCACTCAGTATTCAGAACAGGGTAGATGATTTAAAGGCCCAAATGGAGGTAAATGAGTATGATCCAATTGTCATAACGGAAATGTGCTACAGGGTGACCAAGACTGAGAACTGAATACGCAAGCAGATTCGACCTTTAGGAAGGACAGGCAAAAAGGGAAAGGACATAATGTTGCTCTGATAATAAGGGATGGTATCAGTACATTAGTAAGGGAGGATCTCAGTTCTGAAGAACAAAATATGGAATCTATTTGGGTGGAGCTAAGAAACAACAAGGGGAAGTAAACACTGGTAGAAGCTGTGTGTAGGCCATCAAACAGTAGTGTTTTTGTGGTGAATGGCATTAATGGAGATGAGAGCATCATATAACATGGGCAATACAGTCATCATGGGTGACTTCAATCCTCATATAGACTGGGTAACCTAATGAGAACAAATGCTATGAATGACGAGTTTCTAGAGAGTGTTAGGGATGGTTTTCTAGAGCAGTATGTTGAGGAACCGACTAGAAAACAGGCTATTGTAGATCTAGTATTATGTAATGAGTCAGGGATAATTAATATTTTTATTGTAAAGTTACCTTTAGGGATGAATTACCATAATGTGATAGAATTTTACATTATGCTTGAAAGTAAGGTGGTTCACTCTTAAGCCAGGGTGTTAAATTTGAGCAAAAGAAGTTATGAAGGTATGAGGGGCAAATTGCCCGAGGTGGATTGGGAAACTACATTGAAAGGTATGATAGTACATAGGCAATCGATAGTCTTTAAATAAATATTATATAGTTTACAGCACCTATACATTGCTTGCAAGCACATAAATCCCAAAAGTAAAGGCAGTCACTGTGGACAACAAAGGAAGTTAAGGATTGTATAAGATTAAAACTGTGGTTAGCACTGCAGCTTCACAGCTCCAGCAACCCGGGTTCAGTTCTTGGTACTGCCTAAGTGGAGTTTGCAAGTTCTACTGTAACCACGTAGGTTTCAGCCGAGTGCTTCAATTTCCTCCTACAACCAAAGACTTGCAGGTTGCTTGGTAAATTGGCCATTGTAAATTGCCCCTAGTGTAGGTAGGTGGTAGGAGAATGGTGGGAATGTGGTAAGGTATATGGGATTAATGTCAGATTAATATAAATGGGTGTTTGTTGGCAGGCACAGACTCGGTGGGCCGAAGGGCCGTATCTGTATCTCTCTATGACGCTATGACTCTATTAAAGGACAATAAAGTTGCCATAAATTGTAGTAAACCTGAGAATTGGGAGGATTTTAGAATATACCAAAGGAGAATGAAGAAACTGATAAAGAAAGGGTGAATAAAATATGAATGTTAGCTGGAAAAATATAAAAACGGACTGTAAAAAGCTTCTACAGGTACGTAAAAAGGAAACATTTGGCTAAGACAAATGTGAGTCCATCACAGGCAGTGTCAGTAGAATTTATAATGGGAACAGCGAAATTGCAGAGAAGCTAAGTTATTATTTTTTGTCTGTCTTCACCGAGACACATATAAGAAATCTCCCAGAATTAGAGATCCAAGGGATTGGGGGAATGTTGAATTGAAGGAAATTAAAAGTAAAATAATGTGGATACTGGAAATCGTGAATAAAAACAAGAAATGCTGGAAACACTCAGCAGGTCTGGCAGCATCTGTGTAGAGAGAAGCAGAGTTAACGTTTCAGGTCAGTGACCCTTCTTCAGAACTGCAATGAATTAAAGGAAGTTAGTATTACTAAGAAGGTCGTATTGGAGAAATTAATGGGGCTGAAGGTTGCTATGTCCCCAGCACCTGATATTCTACGTTCCAGAGTGTTGACGAGATAGCTATGGAGATAGTGGATGCATTGCTGATCATCTTCAAAAATGTTGTAGATTCCGGAGCGGTTCCTGCAGATTGGAAGGATGCAAATGTCACCCCACTATATAAGAAGGGAGGGAGAGCGAAAACAGGGAATTACAAAGCTGTTAGCCTTACATTAATCGTTGGGAACTTGCTATAATCAATTCTAAATGATGTTATAAATGGACATTTGGATAATAATGATCTGATTGGGCATAGTTAACATGGATTTATGAATGGGAAATGATGTTTGACGAACCTGTTGGAGATTTTGAGAATGATAACAACAGAATTGATTAAGAGGAGTTGGCAGACATAGTATACTTGTATTTTCAGAAGGTTTTCAGAACCCCCAAAGGAGCTTGCTTCGCAAAATTAAAATACATGGTGTCGCAGGTAATATACTGGCATGGATTAAGGATTGGTTAACAGATTGGAAACAGTGAGTAGGAATAAACGGATCATTTTCGCGTTGGCATGCTATGACTAGTAGGGTACTGCAGGGATCAGAGATTGGGCCTCAGCTGTTCACAATATATTTCAATGATTTGGATGTGGGGACCAAATGTAATATTTCCAAGTTTGCATCTGACACAAAACTAGGTGGGAATGTGTACAGTGAGGAAGATGCAAAGCCGCTTCAAGGGGAATTGTTCAGACTTAGTGAGTGGGCAAGAACATGTTAGGTGGAATATAATATTGAAAAATAGAAGGTAATCCACTTTGGTAGGAGGAATAGATGTGCAGAGTATTTCCTAAATGATAAATTAGGAAGTGTAGATGTACAAAGGGGCCTGGGTGTCATTGCCAATAAGTCACTGAAAGCTAACATGTAGGTGCAGCAAACAATTACAAAGGTTAAGGGCATGTCAGCCTTTATCGGAAGAGGATTTGAGTACAGGAGTAGTGAAGGCTTGCGACAATTGTACAGAAATTTAGTTAGACCGCACTTGGAGTATAGTCCCCTTACGTTAGAGACACAGCACTGAAACTGGCCCACCGAGTCTGTGCCAACCAACAACCACCCATTTATACGAACCCTACAGCAATCCAATATTCCCTATCACCTCCCTACACTAGGGGCAATTTACAATGGCCAATTTACCTATCACCTGCAAGTCTTTGGATGTGGGAGGAACCCGGAGCACCCGGCTAAAACCCACGCAAACACAGGGAGAACTTGCAAACTCCACACAGGCAGTACCCAGAATCGAACCCGGGTCCCTGGAGCTGTGAGGCTGCGGTGCTAACCACTGCGCCACTGTGCCGCCCGTAGGAAGGATATTATTGCCATAGAGGGAGTGCAACGACGGTTCATCAGACTTGTTCCTGGGATGGCGGGACTGTCCTATGAAGAGAGATTGGGGAACCTATTCTCTATGGTTTCGAAGAATGAGAGGTGATCTCATTGAAACCTACAAAATACTTCAGGAGATAGACAGGGTAGATGCAGCTAAGATGTTACCCCTGGTTGGGGAATCTAGAATTAGCAGACACAATTTCAAAATAAGTGGGAAGCCACTTAGGACAGAGATGAGGAAACATTTCACTACTCAGAGGGTTGTGAATCTTTGGAATTCTCTACCCCAGAGGGCTGTGGAAGCTCAGTCATTGTTTATGTTTAAAGCAGAGATTGACACATTTCTAAATATCAATGAGATAAGAGGATATGAGGATAGTGTGGGGAAAAGGCATTGAAGTGGATGATCAACCACGATCATATTGAATGGCAGGTCAGGCTGCATGGACTGAATGGCCTACTCCTTTTCTGATGGTCCTATGTTCCTAAATCATTGATAGCCTCGGCTTCCACCACCCTCATGGGCAGTGAGTTCCAGCTCATTACCATCCACTGTGTAAAAAAACTCTTCCTCATATTCCCCCTGCATCTCTTACCCAAAACCTTCCATCTGTGTTCCCTGGTCCGTGTTTCATCAGTTAATGGGAACAGTTTTTCCTTGTCTATATCTTATCTAAAGCTTTCAAAATCATGAGGGGTCTGGACAGAGTAGGTAGGGAAAAACTGTTCCCACTCGTCAAACGATCAAGAACGGATGGGTTTAGATTTAATGTATTTGGTTTTAAAAATAGCAATGCCAACATGAGGAAAATATTTTCACACAGTTAGTGGTTAGGATCTGGAATGCACTGTCAGAGAGTGTGATTGAAAGAGGTTCACTTGACACATTCGAAAGGGAATTATTTAGACACCTGAAAAGGAAGAATGTGTAGGATTATGGGGGAAAGGCAGGGAAATGGCGCTAAGTGAATTACTCACTCGGAGAGCAGGTGCAGACGCAATGGGCTGAATGAGCTCCATCTGTGCTGTAACAGCTCTGTGATTCTCTATGATTCTCTCATAATCTTATACACTTCTAGGAAATATTCCCTCAATCGCAATTACTCCAGGGAGAACAACCCCAGCTTTTCCAACCTAGTATTGTAACAAAAACCCCATCCCTGGAACAATTCTGGTAAATCTCCTCTGCACCCTCTCAAGGACAGTCACATCCTTCCTAAAGTATGATGACCAGAGCTGGACACAATACTCCACTTGGGGCCTAACCAGAGTTGTATACATTTTCAGCATAACTTCCTGCTTTGTACTCTCTGCCTCTATTTAAGAAGCTCAAGATCTCATATGCTTTGTAGTCATTCTCTCAATATGTCCTGCCACCTTCAGAGATCTCTGCACATCCACACACAGGTCCATCTGTTCCTTCACACTCTTTTGAACTGTACCATTCTGTCTGCATAGCCTCACACTATTGCTCCTGCCAAAATGCATCACCTTACACTCCTCTGTATTAAATTCCACCTGCCACTTCTCTGCCCATTCTGATAGCCTATCTCTATCCTGTTGTAGGCAGTTTATATCATCCTCACTGTTTACCACTCCTCCAAGTTTGGTGTCATCGGCAAATTCTGAGATTCTACTCTGAATTCCAAGATCGAAGTAATGGTTCAATTGAATCTGAATAGACTGTTATATGAAAGTCCATGTAAACCCCATCAACACCATTGCCTTCATCAACTCTCTCTGTTACCACCTCAAAAACTCCAGCAAGTTAGTTAAACATGATTTTCCCTTAAGAAATCCATGCTGGCTTTCCGTTATTAACTCGCATTTGTCCATGTGACTATTGATTTTGTCCCAAATTATTTTTTCTAGATGTTTTCCCACCACTGTAGTTCAACTGACTGGCCTGTAGTGGCTGGGCTTAATTTTACACCCTCTTTTGAACAAGGGTGTAACGTTTGCAATTCTCCAGCCCTCTGTCATCACCCCCGAGTCTAAGGAAGATTGAAAAATTATGGTCAGTACCTCTGCGATTTCCACCCTCACTTCCCTCAGTATCCTTGGATGCATGTTATCTTGTCCTGGTTTTTATTCACTTTATGTACAGATAGCTAATCTAATACTTCCTCTTTCACAATTTTAAACCAGTCTAGTATCTGACCTACCTCGTCTTTCAACATTGCCTGAGTTGCATCTTAGAATCATAGAAAGTTTATAGCACATAAAGAGACCACTTGGCGCATCGTGTCAATGCCAGCTGAAAACGATCCACCCATTCTAATCCCACCTTCCAGCATTTGATAGATTACGGCACATGAGGTGCATATTCCGTTTGGAATGAGTTGTGGGTTCCTGCCTTAACTACCCTTCCGGGCAATGAATTCCAGACTCCCACCACCCTCTGGGAGAAAGTAAAGTCCTCATCTCCCCTATAGTCTTTCTACCAAGCACTTTAAATCTATGCCACTTCGTCACTGATCTCTCTGCTAAGGTGAATCGACCCTTCACCTCCACTCTATCCAGGCCCCACGCAATTTTGTACATTTGAATCACATTTCCCCTCTGCCTTCTCTGTTCCACGGAGAACAGCCCCAGACTATATAACCTTTCCTGGTAGCTGACATGATCGAGGTTTACAAAGTTATGAGCGGCATGGACAGAGTGGATAGTCAGAAGATTTTTCCCAGGGTGGAAGAGTCAGTTACTATTGGACATAGGTTTAAGGTACGAGGTGCAAAGTTTAGAGGGGATGTGCGAGGCAAGTTTTTTACGTCGAGGGTGGTGAGTGCCTGGAACTTGCTGTCAGGGGAGGTGGTGGAAGCAGGTATGATAGCGACGTTTAAGAGACATCTTGACAAATACATGAACAGGATGGGAATAGAGGGATATGGGCCCCGGAAGTGCAGAAGGATTTATTTTAGGCAGGCATCAAGATCGGTGCAGGCTTGGAGGGCCGAATGGCCTGTTCCTGTGCTGTACTGTTCTTTGTTCTTTCTTTTTTGTTATTCTGTGAGGTTGGACGATTCGGTGGTCTTCTGGCTGAAATTGTTTTCCTGAAGTTTTTGGCTGGTTGAAGTGCATTTGTGGCAGGCACACATGGCTCAGTGTTTTCTTGGAGGCAGATTTGTAGGAGGCTTTCTTCAACTGGTTACTCTGTCTGCAGCAATCGGAAGGCTTGGAGGGCCCACAGTCGCATGTTTTTTTTCAAACTTGTGATGTTATCTGGAGAGAGAGACGGACTGAGAGGTGGGGGGGGGGATGGAGCGGGGGCACAGCCCTTCTGCTTCTGCACAGTTTGAATCACTGGCTTGTCTGTCTTTGTCCAGGGGAAACTCCCAGCTTTCACAGAGATGGACAGAAGGTCTCATGACTGCCAGAGTGTAATCTTTGTACCCTTATAATGAGATTCAAGATTAGAAAGTATATCTCCCCAGGGCTCAGAATACTGCTATTTACTGTTGGAGAAGTTTGCTCTTTCAAAGTCAATGTGTCAGGATGGCCTCGTATGCCGTGTTAATGATTGTAAGCTTAGGTAAATGAAGCACTAGAGCAAGCCAGTGATTTGGGTCCAGGCTCATAATATATGTGTCTCCTGTTGGAGGCCTTGGAATGTGAAAAGGTGTTTCAGATAACAATTGTGGTGGCCATCTTGGCTGCCTGTTTTTTCAAGGTTAACTGCAGGATTTTCTCCATTAAATGTTTAGTGTAAGTTTCCAACTGATGAATTAAAATTCCTCAGTTGGCACATCGTGTTATCTTGACACCGCCGCAGCACATGGAAAGAAAAGTGAGAATAGGGACATTTCATGAAAGAATTGTGGGAAGAAATAGAAGGAAACCCACATTCATTCTCAATAATAACTTCACAAATTCACACATTAATCTTGGATTTACTGCAGCTGACATTGTCTGTTACACGTGTACTGATCTAATTGTGTTGGAGTTTTGACGAGGATGGTTATGTGTCAGATTTGATCCTGGCTGTTCTTGCTGAGTTCTGATTTGAAATTGTTGGGTTTGATGAGCTTTGGGTTTGGGACCTGATCATTGGGTTCTTCAGTGGGTAGATCCACACTGACCTTACTTTTAGCTTTCTGGTGAGGTACACAAGTGCTGTTTACTTTAGGGTGTTTGCCGTTCCCTTTACCCTTTCCAATGGGGAGCATCTTTTTTCTGATCTGCCCCATGTCCTTGGGGACATTACCGCTCGCAAGTGTCTGTCCAACTTTCATATCACTCTCTTGCGGCACTTTGACTAGGTAAGGCATCTCCCACACCATTGCCACCGTTTCTGGGAACTTTCCTTGCCCTTGCGCTTTTCTGTAAATGCTGTTCTGAGCCTTTTTAGGGTGCCTCTTTGACCTGCATTTAAGGAGGAGAGCGTGGGGTCTAATCTATCTAGCATTTCAGGGTTGACTAATCGGAGAGCAGGGGGTTCCAGTTGGGAGTACTCCTGGCCCTCCTCTAACCTGTCCTCACTGTCCTTTCCAATCCTTCGCTCCTGACTGTCTGACAGATCTCTACGTGTCTGTCCCCTCATCAGCCTTTACTTGTTTTCCTTTCGTCTGGGTGTCAATTAAATAATTTACCTGAATTTTCCTTTTGGCACTCGATATGGACCACTGAACTAGGATTTCAGGGGTTCACCCTGAATTGGGAGTAGTAACAATACATGGTCTCTGGGCTGAAACGTTCCAGCCTTGACATTTCTGTCTCCTTATCTTTTCATAGCTGCCTGAGAGGTCATTAGGTGTTCCTGAGCCATTGCACAGGCTCTCGTGAGCCACTCCCAGAGCATGGAAATGTCATCTAAAATGGAAGACTCATCCCTGTGTCCCAAAAACCTCTCCTTGATTCGTTTAAGAGGCCCTCTCACCTTGTCGCCATAAACTAATTCAAACAGACTAAAGCCAGTGGAATCATTGGATAAGTCCCTGGTATCCAACAGGAGAAATCCCAACCCTTTGTCCCAGTCATGGGGTAATTCATAGCAGTATGGCCTGATCATTGTCTTTAGGATCTGGTGGTACTGCTCCAAAGCCCCTTGTGACAGTGGGTGATAGACTGCGGACTTTAGCTAGGTTATGTCCAGAATACCCATGACCTTTTCAAAAATACTGCACGTAAAATGTGTGCCCTGGTCCACCCGGATCTCAGCAGACAGCCCATATCGAGTAAAGAATTGGGTTAGCCCCTCCACCACTACCTTGGCAGAGATGGTTCTTCGGGCGAATGGCCTCTGGGAATCGGGTCACCACATCCATAATGGTGAGAAGATACTGGTAATCCCGTTTTGTTTTCAGCAGGTTTCCCACACAATTCACCAGCATTATGCTTAAGGGTTCCCCAAAAGTTGGTATGGGAATTAGGGGTGCAGGTTTTATTGCAGGTTGGGACTTCCCCAGAACCTGACATGTGTGAGCAGTTTTACAGAACTCCACCACATCTTTGTGGAGTTGTGACCAGTCAAAATACTGTCTTATGCGGGCTTTGATTTTTCATGCAATGACATGTCCAGTCATTGGAATCTCGTGGGCCATTCTTGACGAAATATTAAGGTACCTCAGTGGCACCACTATCTGGTGAAGCACTGTCCACTCTTCATCCACAGGTCTGTCAGGAGGTCTACACTTCCTCATCAGCACCTCATTCTTTAAATAGTAACACTCTGCAACTCCCTCTGCTTCAGTTTTAGTTTGGACATTCTGTGCTACTTTTTAACACTGGGTCAGGTTGTTGAGGCTCAACTAAGGAAAATCTGTTTAACACATCCTTTGGGTCCTCTAACATCCCAAAGAAGGTTTCAGACAAGCAGACAGTAGGGTCATCCGTCTGCAGTGTTAGGCCAGGGGATTGTTTGGCCATGGACCGAGTCATCACACAATCAGGGAGAATGCCGGGGACCTTCTTCTGTAACTGCTCTATCTCCCGGACCTCTTTTGGTCTCTAAAGAACTACTGGGGAAGCTACCACCTTTTCCCCTGTCAGAGCTTTACCCAGGAGTAGGTCGACCCATATACTGATAAACTAGGGACAATCCCGATGGTTACCAGTCCTGAAACTGGGTCACACTCCAAGTGCAGCTCATATTAAGGTACATATACTGTCTTCCGATACCATTCGCTAACACTCTAGCATTCACTGCACTCTCTGGAGGAAAGGTCATGTATTTTCCCAGCAGAAGGGATTGGGTGGCCCCTGTATCCCTGAAAATGACTATGGACCTGCTTGCCTCAGTCGAGGTGTATGGGGTCACCTTTCCTTGGGAAAACATTCTGGTAACTCTCAGGGATTTTGTTAAGTTTTCCCGCAATTTCAGTGGTAGGTTTACTGGGTCTGATTGATGCAAAGACACAGCCTGATCTGCCGTGCTTTCCATCAGGGCCCCTTTTCCTGCACTGATCTGGTGGACCCTGATTAACGCTACAGGTTTTCCCATAACTTCCAGCATTCAGCTCGATGGTGACCTGCCTTATTACAGTGGAATTACACAGGTCTCGGCCATTCCTCCTGCACTCAGTAATATCCAATTTGGCCTGAGGAGGGTCCCCTGGGTGTCCAGCCTTTCCTTCTTGCCCATGGCTGTTCGGGCTCCTATCACCCTCCCACCTTTTATTCTCGGGTCTTTGGAGTGACTGGGGAAGTGTTTACATTTGGGGTAAGGCCTTGTGTACAAAGGAAAAGTCATCGGCCAGAATTGCAACCTGTCTGGCTCTTTGAACCTTTTGTTCCTCTATGTGGGTTTTAATGGGAGGTGGCCTGCCTTAATACAGTGGAAACTCCTGGAGAAGGATCACCATTCTAAGGGTTTCATATGTGGGCTCTATCTTGAGTGTCCATATCTACTGGTCAAAAGTAAACTCAAAAATGCATTGCAAAATCTTCTATAGGTACGTATAAAGGAAGTATTTCGCAAAGACAAATGTGGGTCCATTACAGGCAGAGTCAGGAGAATTTATAATGGAGAATAAAGAAATGGCAGAGAAGCTAAATGATTATCTTGTGTCTTTCTTCACTGTGGAAGATACAAGAAATCTCCCAGAATTAGAGATCCAAGGGATTTGGGAGAATGAGGAATTGAGGGAAATTAGTATTAGTAAGAAGTTGTATTGGCGAATTTAATCGTGCTGAAGGTTGATAATTCATCAAGATCTGATATTCTACATCCCAGAGTGTTGAAGGAAGTAGTTATGGGGATTGTAGACATATTGGTGATCCACTTTCAAAATTCCATCAATTCTGGAACGCTTCCTGCAGATTGGAAGGTCGCAAATGTCACCCCACTATTTAAGAAGGGAGGGAAAGAGAAAATTGGGAATTACAGACCTGTTAGGCTTCCATCAGTACTAGGGAAAGTGCTAGAATCTATTCTAAAGTATGTGATAAATGGATCTGATTGGGCAGAGTCAACATGGATTTATGAATAGGAAATCATTCATGCCAAACCTGTTGGAGTTTTTTTAGGATGTTACTCACAGAATAGAAAAGGGGAGCCGGTGGATTTTCGGAAGGCTTTTGATAAAGTGCCCCACAGGAGTTTGGTAAGCAAAATTAAAACACATGGGAAAGGAGGTAATATACTGACATGC
Organism: Heterodontus francisci; assembly: GCF_036365525.1. Classification (NCBI taxonomy): domain Eukaryota; kingdom Metazoa; phylum Chordata; class Chondrichthyes; order Heterodontiformes; family Heterodontidae; genus Heterodontus; species Heterodontus francisci. The sequence goes on from NW_027140753.1 coordinate 2,509,562, forward strand.
AGTAAGGATTGGTTAACAGGCAGGAAACAGAGAGTAGGAATAAACGGGCCATTCTTGCGTTGGCAGGATGTGACTCGTGTGGTGCCAAAAAGATGAGTGCTTGGGCCCCAGCTGTTCACAATATATATCGATGATTTGGATATGGGGACCAAAGTAATATGTTCAAGTTTGCAGATGACGCAAAACTAGGTGGGAATGTGAGTTATGAGGAAGATGCAAAACGGCTTCAAGGGGATTTGGACAGACTTAGTGAGTGGGCAAGAACATGGTAGATGGAATATAATGTGGAAAACTGTGAGGTGGGCCACATGGGTAGAATGAATAGATGTGCAGAGTATTTCTTAATTGGTAAGAGATGAGAAAGTGTAGATGTACAAAGGGACCTGGGTGTCCTTGTCAATAGGTCACTTAAAGCTAACATGCAGGTGCAGCAAGCATTTAGGAAGGCGAATGTATGTTACTTTTATCGTTCGAAGATTTGAATACAGGACTAGTGAAGTCTTGATTCAATTGTATGGAACCTTGTTTCGATCGCACCTGGAGTACTGTGTGCAGTTTTGGTCGCCTTATCTGAGGAAGGATATTATGACCATGGAGGGACTGCAACAAAGCTTCCCCAGACTTGTTCCTGGGATGGCGAGACTGTTCTACGAAAAGAGATTGAAGAAACTGAACATGTATTCTCTCGAGTTTCGAAGAATGAACGGTGATCTAATTGAAACCTACAAAATACTTAAAGGGATAGACAAGGCAGCTAAGATGTTTCCCCTGGTTGGGGAGTCTAGAACCAAGGGACACAATTTGAAAGCCACTTAGGACAGAGATGAGGAGTAATTTCTTTACTCAGAGGGTTGTGAACCTTTGGAATTCTCTACCCCAGAGGGCTATGGAAGCGCAGTCATTGAGTATGTTTAAAACAGAGATTGACAGATTTCTATATACCACTGACATAAGGGGATATGAGGATAGTGTGGGGAAAAGGCATTGAAGAGGATGATCAGCCAGGATCATATTGAATAGTCGAGCAGGATCGATGGGCTGAATGGTTGAATTCAGCTCCTATGTTCCTATATTCCTTAGCTGCGTAACTCCTTCAAACTCGAGGTCAGGCTGCTTTCCGAGGGTTCAGAATCATTGGCGGTTCACTTCCGATACTATCTCATGTACACCCAGGATAGCATTTTAATCACCTCATAATCTAATGAACTTTTATCTGGCAGCAGTGAATAAACCCCATGGGCTTTCCCTGTTATTATGTTTTGTAAAAACAGCATCCAGCTGTCTTCCGGCCATTTCAGCTGCTTTGCAAGCTTATCAAAAGTGATGAAAAATTCTCCCACATCCTCCTCATTGAACTTTGGAATGAACTGGGAGAAGTTTAAGAGTTCAGCACACGGTCCTGAGCTGGGGGCAGCTCACACACTAGCTGTGCCTTCACCAGGTGCACTGGGTCTTCATCGAGTTGTTTGAGCCACCTTAACTCCCTTTCCTCCTTCTCCTTCTGGAACACTCTTACTTTTTCCCCTTCTTGACAATCACTCTGCTCTTTCTCACGCTCTCTGGAATTCTAATTCTAGTCTATTCTGTTCTAGTTTAACCTTAGCTAACATTACTCTATCTGTTAGTGATTCTAACCCTGTTTGAGTCTTCAGCTTCAAGTGAAAAAAGGTTGGCCACAAGTCTTAGGATTTCGTGTTTCCTAGCTTTGGACGGAGAGTAATCCCTCACTGTGCAGCTACATTACTCAACTTTGCAACAGAGAGGGGTTTTAGCCTGCCCCAAGTTACCCCCTTATTGCGAATCTACCTCCTTTATTCAAAAAGGGAGAGGGACAGAAAGCACGAAATATTATGAGGGCATAGATAGGGTAGATAGGAAGAAATCTTTTCCCTTCGTGGAGGTGTCAATAAGCAGGGGGCATTGATTTAAGTTAAGGGGCAGGCGGTTAAGAGGGGATTTGAGGGAAAAAAAATTCACCGAGAGGGTGGTTGGAATCAGGAACACACTACCTGAAGGGGTGGAAGAGGCAGGACCCTTACAGGATTTAAGAAGTATTTAGAATAGCACTTGAAGTGCCATAGCATACAAGGTTACGGGACTGGTGCTGGAATATGGGATTAAAATGGACAGGCTTGATGGCCGGCAAGGACACACTGGTCCGAATGGACTGTTTCTGTCCTGTATAACTCTGTGACTCTGACATTTCCAATTTCTCGTTTGTCGTTGGGTTACGATCTCGAGAACCTCCACATTTCAGTTACAGCAGGTGAGGAGAGGTCTCAGTCTCCCCTCTTGTCCTATCTTTTATTTGATCGCAACTAGATTTATTCCTTTTTAGCAGTGGACGTGCTGACTACCTCAGTGAGTATTTTACCTTTTACCTTTACTGTGATCGTGAAAGAACAAATCGGACAGGTTTTCTTGAGTTTAAACAAGAGGTGAGTTTATTATACTTAACAATCTGAACTGGATCTGAATAAAATAATAAAAATATACGGTACACATTCATGCACACACTCATAGGCAAATCACACAAATTAGTTATAGAGTGAGAAATAAATTTGAATTTGTATTGGAGTCCATAATGGATTAAAAATAAACAAAGTCTGTGAGATTGGATAATTCTGTGGTCTGCGTCTTTGCCATCCTTATTTATGAGTTTCATGTCATCTGCAAGCATTGAAATTATGTTTTTTAACATATAAGTCTCTATCGCTTGTATATCTATCTACATGCCAGGAAGAGCACTGATTCTAATACTAACCCCTGAGAAACAACACTGAATACTCCCCCTCCCCCAGTCTGAACAATGACCGTTCACCACTTCTCTCTGCTTTCTGTCCCTGATTCAGTGTCATATCCACGCTATGACTGTCACATTAATCCATGTGCTCCATTTTTAATAACAAGACTATGACATGTCATTTGATCACAGGCCTTTTGAAAGTCTGTATACATAACATAAAACACACTATCCTCTTCAACACTCAGTTATGTTATCAACGAACTTGATCATGATTATCAGACGTGATTGGTCATTAACCAATCCGTGCTGTTTGTCATTTATTATCCCATGTTCTTTCAAGAAAGATATTTGTTTGTACAGGGTTATGGCCTCTAGAAAATTCCAACCACTGACATTAGACTGACTGCTCAGTAGTTACAGGGTTTAGCTAATTTCTCCTTTTGAAACAGGGTGTAACATTTACAACCCTCCAGTCCTCTGTCATCACTCCCAGATCCAAGGAGGATTGAAAGCTTCTGGCCAGTGCCGCTGCTATTTCCACCATTCCTTTTTTCAACAAACCTCATATATTCAACTAGACAAAGGAACACTTCCACACTATTATGGTACAAAAAGTGTTGGAGAAAAAGGGGTTAACTGAACCTGTTTGTTCATTCACTGTAATTAATGTCAGTCACTATGGACACTAATTGTGTCACTGGAGGTTTTCCCTGTTCTATTAATAAGGGAGTCATTTCAATGTGTTAACTCATAGTGTCAGTGGGAGCATTACCCCCGGCACTAACAGAGATCCGTGGCTGCACAGAGAGAGCGAGAAGATCGATCAGAATCTCCGAACAATAGATAGGAATATTGCAACAATGGACAGCAGGACTTTCTCCTTTTAGCTTGGCTTGGTTACTGCTGATTATGTTTGGATGATATTAGAATTTCGGATCTATTATGCTCTGAAAATGATTGAAACTATTTACTATCCCATCCTCGCAATTATTGGTGTCCCTGGTAAGTCTTTGTATCCAACCATTAGATCTATAAACCACATTTTACTGATTTAGTTTTCTTGTCATGTGAATCTTGGGAAGACGTAAGCCACTGTGTTGAGTCTCTGTCACAAACTCCACACTATATCCGCTATCTGCAGTCCCCTACCTACCCATGTCTGAGGCTGAAACAGACTGTTTGGAACCTCTGTTTTATATTTATACCTGAGATGAGTTCGTCGCCATATTCCCCCCAACGCCAACCCTACCTACTACCACCTCTGTAACATCACCCGTCATCACCTTTGCCTCAGCCCATCTGCTGAATAAGCCCTCAACTGTGCCTTTGTTAAATCCACACTTGACTATTCCAATTCTATCCTGGTCACCCTCCCAGTAATAAACCTCCAATAACCACAGCCCATCCAGATCTCTGCTGACTGTATCCTAACTCACACCAAATCCTGATCTCCCATCACCCCTGTACTCACTGATCTACATTGGCTCCCGGTCTGGCAGCACTTTAATTTTAATATTCTCATGGTCTCACCCTTCCAATTAGTCCAATTTCCCTTCCATTTCACATATTATTGAAAACCATATGCCGTCAAGTCTTTTTCCATTACCCTTTTTGAAGTGCGTTGTTTTCACTCTATATCTTCCTCTGCTGTGATTCTTACTCTGTGGCAGCACTGGTGCCAACGTGATGAAACCTGGATCCAGAAAATGATGTGAACTACACAGCCAGCCACTTCTAGTGTGTCCAGCACAGTGCCCCAGGCTGGGAAGGGATCTCGCCTGGGTATACCATTTATGTGCTGTTAGTGTGAGGAAGGGTTTGAATTGACGTCAATCAGCCATTCCGACAGCTTTGATGTACTTCTTTGGCACTTTGTCTATGCATGTCCACTGACTGCCTGTGTAGTCACTCTCAGGTGAACACACATTCAGCAGCGCGAGGAACTCCATCTAGTGTTATTTAAAAGGACCAGGCATCCAACTTATAGGTGAGGGGCTTTTGACTTACTTGTGCTATTGTAAAGTTAGTGGAGATGCTGTGGATGGTTTTCTGGAGGTTGTGCTCGGATCTGCTGCAAAGACTCAGGGAGGACAGAGGATTTGTGACCCAACTCTGGACGAGGTATTGGGACTGTAGTTACATTGTCCCTGGGTCTGTAACCTACCACCAAATGGAGCAGAAGCTGCAGAGAGGGGAAGCTCTGTAAAGCGGGAGGAGGAGGGGATTCTTTCCTACCCACCACGGGTTTTCCAAGAGCACTTTTCCCACCGACACCTAACCCAGGAGCAGTCTGTGAGGTGACTCTGATTCAATACGGAGCTGGTCACAGAGCTGTGTCAACTCCTGCAACACGATCTGGAGCCTCACACCAGGGTGAGGACGGAGCTGTCAGTGGCTATTAAGGCCTCAGTTTCATTGAACTGTTATGTATCTTTGAAAATTGATAATCAAACAAACTTAAAGGCTTTGTATCTGAATGCACGAAGCATTCGGAATAAAATAAATGAGTTAACAGCAAAAATGAAGACGAATGGGTATGATTTATTGGCGATTACTGAGACGTCGTTGCAGGGAAACCAGGTTTGGGAATTGAAATCCAAGGGTACTCAGTATTTTGGAAGGATAGACAGGAAGGAAAATTAGGAGGTGTAGCATTGTTAGTAAAGAAGAAGATCAGTGCTATGGTGTGAAATGACATAGGCACTGAAGATCAAGACGTAGAATCAGTGTGGGTAGAAATAAGAAATAGAAAGGGGAAGAAGTCCCTGGTGGGAGTAATCTATAGTTCCCCAAACAGTAGTCCCGCAGTGGGGAACAGTATAAACCAAGAAATACTGTGATAACCTGTGAGAAAGGGACGGCAAGGGTGATTTTAATATGTATATATAATGGATTAGTCAAATTGTCAAAGGTAGTTCCGAGGGAGAGTTCATTGAATGTATTAGAGATTGTTTTTCGGAGCAATATGTTGTGGAACCAACCAGGGAGCAGGCTATTCTAGATTTGATATTGTGAAATGAGGTGGGATTAATTAATGATCTCATAGTTAAGGATCCTCTACGGAACAGTGATCATAGCATGCTAGAATTTCAAATCCAGTTTGAGGGCGAGAAACTGGAGTCCGCTCTAGCGTTCTGGAGTTAAACAAAGGTAATTACATAGACATGAGGACTGATTTGGCCCTCGTGGACTGGGCAGGAAGACTAAAAGGGAGGAAAGTTGATGAGCAGTGGCAGATGTTTAAGGAGAAATTCAATTCCTCCCAACGAAAATATATTCTGGAGAGGAAGAAAGATTCGAAGAGGGGGAAAGACATCCATGGCTAAGCAGGGAAGTGAAGGATAACACAAAGACAAAGACTAAGGCACACAATATTGCAAAGGCCACTGGAAGGCTGGAAGATTGGGAAATGCTTAACGATCAACAAACGGTTACTAAAAAGTAATAAAAAGTAAATTATGAAAGGAAATTATCACAAAATGTAAACGCGGATGGCAAAAGCTTCTTTAAGTATATGAAAGGTAAGAGAGTAGCTAAAGTGAATATTGGTCCCTTGGAGGATGAGACTGGGATGTTGATAGACGGGGACACAGAAATGGCGGAGACACTAAATCAGTATTTTGCCTCAGTTTTCACGGTGGAGGACACTAGTAGCATCCCAATAGTAACAGGTAATGCAGAAGTTATAGAAAGAGAGGAATTTAGAACAATCATCATTTGGGGAGGCGGTAGCGTAGCATGGGGAGGCGGTGGTGTAGTGGTATTGTCACTGGACCAATGACCCAGAGACCCAGGGTATTGCTCTGGGGACATGGGTTCGAATCCCACCACAGCAGAAAGTGGAATTTGAATTCAATTAATAAAACTGGAATTAAAAGCTAGTCTGGTGATGGCCATGAAACCATTGTCGATTTTTGTAAAACCACATCGTGTTCACTAATGTCCTTAACGGAAGGAAATCTGCTGTCCTTACCTGGTCTGGTCTACATGTGACTCCAGGCCCACAACAATGTGATTGACTCTTACATGCCCTCTGAAGTGGCCTAGCAAGCCACTCAGTTGTAACTAATTGCTACGAAGTCAATAAAAAGGAATGAAACCGGACGGACCACCCAGCATTGACCTAGGCACCGGGAACGACAACGGCAAACACAGCCCTGTCGACCCTGCAAAGTCCTCCTTACTAACATCTGGGGGCTTGTGCCAATGTTGGGAGAGCTGTCCCACAGACAAGTCAAGCAACAGCCTGACATAGTCATACTCACGGAATCGTACCTGACAGACAATGTCTCAGACACTGCCATCATCATTCCCAGGAATGTCCTATACCAACGGCAGGACAGACCCAGCAGAGGTGGTGGTTTACAGTACGGAGGGATTTTCCCTAAGAGTCCTCAACTACGACCCTGGGCCCCATTAAGTCTCATGGCATCAGATCAAACATGGGCAAGGATACCTCCTACTGATTACCACATATCGCCCATGCCCAGCTGGTGAGTCAGTATACCTCAATGTTGAACAGCACTTGGAGGAAGCACTGAGGGTGGCGAGGGCACAAAATGTATTCTGAGTGGGGGTCTTCAATGTCCAGCACCAAGAGTCGCTCGCTGGCACCACTAGTAACCGAGCTGACTGAGTTCTAAAGGACATATCTGCTGGACTGGGAATGCGGCAGGTCGTGACGGAACCAACAAGAGGGGAAATCATACTTGACCACGCCCTCACCAATCTGCCTGCCGCAGATACATCTGTCCATGACAGTGTTGGTAGGAGTGACCACTGCACAGTCCTTGTGGAGACAAAGTCCTAACTTCACATTTGGGATACACTCCATCGTGCTGTGTGGCTCTACCACCGTGCTAATTGGGACAGATTTCGAACAGATCTAGCAATGCAGAACTGGACATCCATGTGGCGTCGTGGGCCATCAGCAGCAGCAGAATTGTACGCAACCACAATCTGTAACCTCATGGCCCGGCATATGCCCCACTCTACAATTGCCATCAAGGCAGGAGACCAACCCTGGTTCAATGAAGAGTGCAGGAGGGCATGCCAGGAGCAGCACCAGGCATACCTCAAAATGTCAACCTGGTGAAGCTACAACCCAGGACCATCTGCAAGTGAAACTGCGTAAGCTAAGTGAACAGAGCTGAGCGAACCCAGAACCAAAGGATCAGATCTAAGCTCTGCAGTCCTGACACATCCAGCTCTGAATGGTGGTGGACAATTAAACAACTACCTGGAGGAAGTTGTTCCACAAACCACGTCATCCTAAATGATGTGGGAACCCAGGACATCATTGTGAAAGCTAAGGCTGAAGCATTTGCAACAATCTTCATCCAGAAGGTCCGAGTTGAGGCCGATTTCGGCCTCCTCCTGAACTCCCCAGCATCACGGACGCCAGACTTCAGCGAATTCGATTCATTCCACGTGATATCAAGAAACGATTGAAGGCACTGGAAACTGAAAAAGCAATGGGCCCTGACAACATTCCGGCAATAGTACTGAAGACTGTGCTCCAGAACTTGCCGCGCCCCTAGCCAAGCTGTTGCAGTACAGCTAAAACACTAGCATTTACCCTGCAATGTGGAAAATTGCCCAGGTATGTCCTGTACACAAAAAGCAGGACAAACCCAACTCGGCCAATGACCGCCCCATCAGCCTACTCTCAATCATCAGTAAAGTGATGGGAAGTGTCATCAACAGTGCCATCAAGCGGCACTTGCTTAGCAATAACCTGCTCAGTGACGCTCAGTTTGGTTTCCGCCAGAGCCATTCAGCTCCTGACCTCATTAAGGCCGTGGTTCAAACATGGACAAAAGAGCTGAACTCAAGAGGTGAGGTGAGAGTGACGGCCCTTGACATCAAGGCTGCATTTAACCGAATATAGCATCAAGGAGCCCTAGCAAAACTGAGGTCAATGGGAATCAGGGGAAAGCCCTCCGCTGGCTGCAGTCATACCTAGCGCAATGGAAGATGGTTGTGATTTTTGTTTTTTAGAATTAGAACATTACAGCACAGTACAGGCCCTTCGGCCCTCGATGTTGCGCCAACCTGTGAAACCATCTGACCTACACTATTCCATTTTCATCCATATATCTATCCAATGACCACTTAAATGCCCATAAAGTTGGCGAGTCTACTACTGTTGCAGGCAGGGCGTTCCACGCCCCTACTACTCTCTGAGTAAAGAAACTACCTCGAACATCTGTCCTATATCTATCACCCCTCAACTTAAAACTATGTCCCCTCGTGTTTGCCATAACCATCCGAGGAAAAAGACTCTCACTATCCACCCTATCTAACCCTCTGATTATCTTATATGTCTCTATTAAGTCACCTCTCCTCCTCCTTCTCTCCAACGAAAACAACCTCAAGTCCTTCAGCCTTTCCTCGTAAGACTATCCCTCCATACCAGGCAACATCCTAGTAAACAAAAACAAGAAATGCTGGATTCACTCAGCAGGTCTGGCAGCATCTGTGGAAAGAGAAGCAGAGTTAACGTTTCGGGTCAGTGACCCGAAACATCCTAGTAAATCTCCTCTGCACCCTTTCCAAAGCTTCCACATCCTTCCTATAATGTGGTGACCAGAACTGCACGCAATACTCCAGGTGCGGCCTCACCAGAGTTTTGTACAGCTGCAGCATGACCTCGTGGCTCCGAAATTCGATCCCCCTACTAATAAAAGCTAACACACCATATGCCTTCTTAACAACCCTATTAACCTGGGTAGCAACTTTCAGGGATTTATGATTGTTGGAGGTCACTCATCTCAGCTCCAGGACATTACTGCAGGAGTTTCTCAGTGTAGTGTCCAAGGCCCAACCATCATTAGCTGCTTTATCAATGACCTTCCTTCAATCATAAGGTCAGCAGTGGGGATGTTCGCTGATGATTGAACAATGTTCAGCACCTTTTGTGACTCCTCAGATACTGAAAAGCAGTCTGTGTAAAAATGCAGCAAGACGTGGACAATATCCAGGCTTGGGCTGATAAATGGCAAGTAACATTCGCGCCACACAAGTGCCAGGCAATAACCATCTCCCTTTGACATTCAACGGCATTACCATCGCTGAATCCCCCACTATCAACATCCTAGGGGCTGCCATTGACCAGTAACTGATCTGGAGTAGCCATAGAATTACCGTGGCTACACAAGCAGGTCAGAGGCTAGGAATCCCGAGGCGAGTAACTCACCTCCTGACTCCTCAAAGCCTGCCCACTATCTACAAGGCACAAGTCAGGAGTGTGATGGAATTCTCTCCACTTGCCTGGATGGGTGCAGCTCCAACAACACTCAAGAAGCTCAACACCATCCAGGACAAAGCAGCCCACCTGATTGGCACACCATCCACTCTCATTCACTCCCTACAGCACTGACGCACAGTGGCAGCAGTGTGTACCATCTACAACATGCACTGCAGCAATGCACCAAGGCTCCTTAGACAGCATCTTCCAAACCCGCGACCTCTACCAACTAGAAGGACAAGAGCAGCAAATACATGGGAACACCACCACCTGCAAGTTCCCCTCCAAGTCACTCACCACCCTGACTTGGAACTATATCGCCATTCCTTCACTGTCGCTGGGTCAAAATCATGGAACTCCATTCCTAACAGCACTGTGGGTGCACCTACCCCACATGGACTGCAGAGGTTCTAGAAGGAAGCTCAGCACCACCTTATCATGGGCAATTCGGGATGGGCAATAAATGCTGGCCTAGCCAGAGACGCCCACATCCTATGAATGAATAAAAAAAAGTCACGAGGGAAAAGGTACTGAACAAACTATTGCGAGTGAAGGCAAATGAGTCCCCAGGGCCTGATAGCCTACATCCTAGGGTCTTAAAGGAAATAGCAGCGGAGATAGTGGATCCATTGGTTATAATATTTCAAAATTCTCTGGATGCGGGAAAGGTTCCAGTGGATTGGAAAAAAAACCTGTATAACACCCTTATCCAAAAAGGGAGGGAGACAGAAAGTAGGAAACAGTAGACCAATTGGTTTAACATCTATCGTTGGGAAATTGTTACAATCCATTATTAAGGAAGTAATAACAGGACATTAAGAAAGTCAAAAGCAACCCATCAGAGTCAGGTTTTATGAAGGGTAAATCATGTTTGACGAATTTGCCAGAGTTCTTCGAAGCTGTGACAAGAAATGTGGAAAATGGGGATCCTGTAGATGTATTCTATCTAGACTTCCAGAAGGCATTTGATAAGGTGCCACACAAAAAGATAATACACAAGGTAAGATCACATGGGATTAGTGGCAATTTATTAGCTTGGATAGAGGATTGGCTAACCAACAAAAAACAGATAGTCGGGATAAATGGGTGCTTTTCTGGCAGGCAAGATGCAATTAGTGGGGTGCCACAGGGTTCGGTCCTTTGGCCCCGACTATTTACAATCTATATTAATGACTTGGATGCAGGGATAGAAGGTACTATCGCCAAATTCGCAGATGAGGCTAAAATAGATTGGATAGTAAGTTGCAATAAATACATAAGAAATTTACAAATTGATATGGATAGTTTCGGTGAATGGGCCAAAATTTGGCAGATGGAGTTTAACGTGGTTAAGTGTGAGGTTCGCCATTTCGGTCAGAAAAATAGAAAGGTAGATTATTATCTAAATGGAGAGAAACATTAGCGTACTTCGGTGCAGAGGGATCAGGGTGTCCTCGTGCATGAATCACAGAAAGCTAGTTTGCATGTACAGCAGGTGATAAAGAAGGCAAATTGAATGTTGGCATTTCTTGCTAAAGGAATAGGATGTGGGAAAGTGTTGCTGCACCTGTACAAGGCATTAATGAGACCGCACCTGGAGTATTGCGTACAGTTTTAGTCTCCTCACTTGAGGATGGATGTTTTTGCACCGGAGGCAGTTCAGAGGAGGGTCACTAGATTGAATCCAGGGATGAGGGGTTTGACTTATGAAGAGAGATTAAGCAGTTTATGCCTTTACTCTCTAAAGTTTAGAAGAATGAGATGGGATCCAATCGGGGTATAGAAGATGATTAAAGGATTGACAAAGTAGACGTAGAGAAGATGTTTCCTCTCGTGGCACAATTTAGAATGAGAGGTCAGAGTTTTAGGATAAAGGGGGAGCAGATTTAAAACAGAGATGAAGAGAAATGTCTTCTCTCAAAGAGTCGTGAGTCTGTGGAATTCAGTACTCCAGAGTGCGGTAGATGCCGAGACATTGAGTAAATTTAAGGAGGAGATAGACAGATCTTTAATTAGTAGTGAGTTGAAGGGTTATGGAGAATGGGCAGAAAAGTGGAGTAGAGGCCGAGATGAGATCAGTCATGATCATATTGAATGGCAGAACAAGCTCAAGGGGCTGAACTGCCTGCTCCTGATCCTACTTCTTATGTTATTATCTGGATCTATCCAGGCAAGAGCGGGTGACGTATTCATTATCTCTCTCTATGTTGTCTATTGATGTATCTGCCATCCAGATAGCAGAGGCCATCCATGTCGGGTGAGGTGAATTATACTGTCTGCTCTCTCAGCAGGGAGAAGCAAATGAGAAATCCCGTGGCTTTGTCTGGAGAGCTGGATTCCTGATGGTGTAGGTGGCTCTGCGGGGTCCCCATGTCAACGGGGAGAGGTATAGGAACTGATAGAACTCTCACTCCATTAATGTACAGTTGGTGTGTGAGCATGCCCAGTACATCATGTTGGTGAATGTCCACTATCCTGGCAGCAGCCACCATACCTTCATTCTGAAACACTCAGCCGCTCCCAACACATCGGGCCTCCATGCAGAACCAGAATGTGGCTCATGACCTCTAAACTCTGGACACTCCCCTCCACCACACAAAACCACCAGGTGAAGCAATGCTTCCGATGTCTGAACTGCGTGGGGGGAGCCCTCCAGTACACACTGAGCAGGTGTCCAAGTTCATGGTATTCTGCATCACCATCATGAGGACACAGGCATTGGCACCAGGAATCCGGAGGCCACCTCAGGAAGAGGAGGAGGCAGGGAGGATATTTCCTCGATGCCTTCGACCCGGACATGCTGTCGGAGATTCCCTGCTAAGATTCCAGTTCCCATAGCACAACTTCCCTATCCCACCATGGATCCCCCATTACCCACTATCACACCCATCTGAGACGCCACATCACAGTGTCCCCTTGGTCACCATCCTGCAATGAAAAATACCAACAAAAACCTTTTCATTGACATGTTTATCCAACAACACATCCAATCATACAAACAAACTGAACGATTCACCCTTGTGTATTCCCTTAGTGCCTGTCTTGTGGGTTCCCGAGACTTGACTAGTTCTCCTACATAGTGTTTCCCCAGTGGTTGCAGCATGGCTGGTGGAAGGCTGCTGACTTTGATCTGGTGACTGTGACTATCAGATGAAGTGATAGGGAATCACCATTAGTACTGTGCTGCTGCTCTCTCTCTGTCTCCTGGAGCTGCTGTGACTGGGAAGCTGGCATTTTTGTGTTGTCATTGGAAAGTATAAAATCAGAAGGGGAGGGTTGGGGTGAGGGATTGCGGGTGGTGGAAAGCAGGAAGTCCATGGTCTCACCATCTGCAGCTTGTACATCAACATTTCTGACGTTTACCAGTTCTGATGAAGGGTCACAGATCTGAAACATTAACAGCATACACAGATGCTGCCAGACCAGCTGAGTATTTCCAGCACTTTCTGTTCTCTTCCCTTAGCTCTGGAATTCACTCCCTAAGTTGCACAGAGTCCAGTTTTAGGGAGTACTACTTGTACAGAGTACTAAATACAGTAAAGTTAACGAGTGACTGAATTTTAAGAGATCTATAAGTTGATCTCTTTCCAAAAGTTCGTTAACTATTGCATTTAGCATTTCACTTAATTTTAAGCTGAACTTGTAGTTTCTGTCACAGTCTGTTTGTGACAGCTGAACAGTTAATTGCTTCTCATGGAATAAGAGGGTCAGTGTCAGCTTGGATAAATAAAAAACTGGATTAATGAGAGAAAACGGTGAGTTGTGGTAATCAGTTGCTTTTTTCAGACTGGAGGAAGGTAGACAGTGGTGTTTCCCCAAGAGGCAGTACTGGGACCACTGATATTTTTCTGATATATATAAATAATTTGGTCATTGGAACACAGAACACACAGATCTAGGGAGCTGCTGCTCATATCCACCATTCCCAGTTCCTGCTTTAGAGCCCTGGCCTCAACAACGGTAAGGGACCTCTGTGTGGTGGTGACATCTCTCTCACTGTCAGTGACAGTGGTTGGTTACTCACTGACCCCATCTATATCAGTCTTGTTCTTAGGCTGGCCTGCAGTTTAGGCCCAGGTTACCACACACCCTGGTATTTTCCAGTTATCTTGTCATCCTTGTCTGGAGGAAGTGGAGCAGAGACTGTGAGGCTCACAAATGTGTTGCCCTAAGAAGAAGCGGGATATCTGGCTTTGTGTTTGGAGACAGCAGCCACAACTGCCCACTATTGACTGAGTGTGTCTGAAGCTGTCGGATTTTATCTCAACACAGGGCGTGGTCAGCTTCAGGGGAGACAGAGCTTTAACACGGGTTTAATTCCCTCATAGCCCCTCCTCACATCTTCTAACTCCTCACCTAGTCTGGGAGTGTCTGCCTGTAACTCAGTGTTTGGTCCAGTATTTGTTCTAATTTTCTCTGCGGATAATATACTCCATCATGTGGCTCCTGATCCCAGAGTAGCTGATTGTACAGGATGCCAATGTTCTCCTACCAACCTTCATTTTCCTTCTGTAAATTGTCCATCTCTTCCTTCAATTCTTCGTGTCTTTTATTTAACCTTCAGGTACTCAGATGTGCCCCATTGACCAACTTATCTCAGCCCTTTTTTAGCTTAAAGTTGCATTTCTGGACATCCTCAGATATTCTATTGAGAATGAAATCATAATCCCCATCATTTTCCTCGAAAATCCATGGGATGACCCTCTCCCCAGGTGTGCCTGTTTTTCTCTGCAAGCTTATCAATTGAGTATTTCCTGTGATATGCTGATGACTTTACTTATTCTGGCTTTACTTGTTCAAAACTCTCTGAAAGAAAAGAGAGCAGTAGGTGATAATCAGCAGGAGGTTTCCTTGCCCATGTTTGATCTGATGCCACGAGACTTCATGGTGTCCAGAGTCGATGTTGAGGACTCCCAGGGCATCTCTCTCGCTACTGTATACCACTTTACCCGCACCTCTGCTGGGTCTGTCCTGCTGGTCGGACAGGACATACCCAGGGATGGTGATGGCAGTATCTCGGACATTGGCTGTAAGGTATGATTCCGTGAGTATGACTATGTCAGGCTGTTGCTTGACTAGTCTGTGGGACTGCTCTGTTTGACAGGTTGTACCGAGTGGTGTGCCACAGGGATCAGTGCTGGGGGCTCAACTTTTTGGAATATTAATAAATGACTTGGATGAAGGGACGACACAAAGTTGTGAAGAGGACATAAGGAGGCTACAAAGGGACATAGATAGGTTGAGTGAGAGGGCAAAGATCTGGCAAATGGACTACAATATGGGAAAATGTAAAATTGTCCATATTGGTAGGAATAATAATTTAAAAAAGCATGGTGTTGGAATGGTGAGCGATTGCAGAGCTCTGAGATACAGAGGAATCTGGGTGCTCTGGTGCATGAATTACATAAGGTTCAGCAAGTGATTAGGAAAGTTAATATAATGTTATTACTTATTGTGAGCGGAATTGAATACAGAAGTAGGGAGGGCATTGGTGAAACCATATCTGGCATGCTGTATGCAGCATTGGTCTCTTTATTTAAGGAAGTATGTAAATGCGTTGGAAGCAGTTTAGAGAATGTTTACTAGACTAATATGGGCGGGCTGTCTTATTAGGAAAGATCGGACAGGCTAGGCTTATATCCACTGGCGTTTAGAAGAATAAGAGGCGACCTGATGGAAACGTGTAAGATTCTGAGTGCGGTACAGAGCAAGTGAGGGCGACAAAGAGAGAAGTAGAGGGAGAGAAAGAGCGAGAGAGAGAGAGAGCTGAGCTCATTTGCTGTTGAAACTCTCGTCCGTACCTTTGTTACCTCGAGACTTGACTATTCTAACACTCTGCTGGCTTGTCTCCCACATTCTACTCTCTGTAACCTTGTAGTCATCCAAAACTCTGCTGCCATCTTCTAATTTGCACAAAATTCTGTTCACCCAACATCTCTGTACTCACTGACCTACATTGGCTCTTGGTCCAATAACACCTCAATTTTAATATTCTCACTCATGTGATCAAATCCCTCCATGTCCTCACCCCTCTGACTATCCCAATCCCCTGTCCCCAAAACATGTCGTCGTGTCCCGTCGGGTTCGAGTCGGGTAACAGGCCTTTCCACCAAGTCCCATTCATCCATCACTCCTGTGCTCACTGACTTACGTTGGTTCCTGGTCCAGTAAAGCCTCGAGTTTTAAATTCTCATCCCAGATTTCCGGCCTAACTCTTTCTGAGGTGTCCATGAATGAAAGTGTCCCCTCAAAATATTAAATGTAAGTTTGGTTGAGGGAACACCTTCACCACAGGGACTGCAGTGGTTCAAGATGATGGCCCACCACTTTCTCATGGTAACCAGGGATGGGGAAGTAATGCCAGCCTTGTCAGTATCACCCAAATCCTGAGAACAAATAGACAGGAAATAAAATAGGAATAAAATGTAATTGACGGATTGAAACCAGGCGAGGTCTGTGATCAGAGAGAGATGTCATGATCCGATAATCACATTGTCAACATAAGTTACCTCACCAAACCCTTATGTTTGCCTTTTTGCTGTTGTTTTCATCAGAAAACAAGTAACAATTAATCACTGGATTAAAAACTGCTGAATGTCAATTGTACACATGAGATACGTACTCAATGGTTTCTAATATCAGACAGTCGGAGAATCACACAGCACAGGAGGAGACTATTTAAGAAATTGTACCAGTTCCAGCTCTTTGAAGGAGATTTCCCAATTATTCCTCGTTCCTGTTCTTTTCTCCCAGTCCAGTAAATCACCCTGTTAGTATTGATCCAATTCCCGACTGAAAGTTTCTGTTAAATCTGCTTCCACAACCCTTTCAGGAAGGGAATTCCAAATCATAAACACTCGCTGTGTAAAGAAAAGAAAATCTCCTCATCTCTCCTCTGTTTGTTTGTTAATCAACATTAAACTGTGTTCTCTGGTTACTGAACCTTCATCCAGTGAAACCAGATTCTCCTTATTTATTCTAGAAAAACACATCATCATTTTCAGCCCCTCGATTAAATCTCCCTTTTATCTTCTCTGCTCTAAGGCGAACAATCCCAGCTTCTTTCCACATAACTGAAGTCCCTCATTCCCGTTACCATTCTAGTATATCACCGAGGCACCATCTCCAAGGCCTTGGAATCCTTCATAAAGTGTGGTGTGCAGAATGGGACACAATATTCCAGCTGAGGCTTAAACAATCATTTATCTAGTCTTAGCAGAATGGTCTTGCGGTGGGTCTAATCACATTAGCAGAGAGATCAGCGATGAGGGGCATAGATTTAAAATGATTGGTGGAAAGATTAGAGGGGAGTTGAGGAAAAACCTGCTCACCAAGAAATAGGAAATTGGCTCAGTGGCAGGAAACAAAGGGTAATTGTTGTCGGGTATTTTAGAGATTGGAGGGATGTTTCCAGTGGCGTTCCGCAAGGCTTAGCACTGGGTCTCTTGCTTTGGTGTGAGGCTGTAACTCACTGCCTGAAAGGGTAGTTGAGGCAGGGACCCTCAACCCATTCAAAAGGAGTCTGGATATGCAGCTCAAGTGCTGCAACCTGCAGGGTTGTTAACCAATTGCTGGAAGGTGGGATTAGAATAGGTGGATCGTTCATCGGCTGGCATAGCAATAATGTGCAAAGTGGCCTCTTTCTGTGCCTTAACCTTTCTATGATTCTATGATTCCATTACACGAAACACGCTAACACTCACAGTTACGTCCTCAACGAACTCGATCAAGATTAGCAAATGATTTTCCTATAACCTATCTATACTGCTTGTCATTTATTAACCCATGATTGTACAGGCAATGAATACTTTGTGCTGGGTTACGGCCTCTGGAAGTTTCCAACTACCAACATTAGACTGACTGGTCAGTGGTTACAGGGTTTATCCAACCTCCCCTTTTTTAAACAGGGTGTAACATTCACAGCCTTCCAGTCCTCTGTCACCACTCCCATATCAATGGAGGATTTAAAGATTCTGGCCAGTGCTGCTGCTGTTTCCACAATTCTTTCCCTCATTTAACCTCAGATATCCTATCCAGACTGGATAAACGTTCTACTTTATTGTGGTACAAAACCTTTTAGATTGAAAGGAGTTACCTGAACCTGTTTTTTCAGTGACTCTAATTAATGTCCGTCTCCATGGACCCTAATTTTGTCACTGGAGGTTTTCAATCGTCTATTAATAAGGGGCTCGTTTCAATGTATTATCCCATAGTTTCAGCGGGAACATCACCGCCGGCAGGAACAGAGATCAGCAGCTCCAGAGGGAGAAGGCGACATGGTATATCAGAATCTGAGAACAATCGACTGGAATGTTACAACAATGGGTCAGAATCTGAGAACAATAGATTGGAATGTTACAACAATGGGTCAGAATCTGAGAACAAAAGATTGGAATGTTACAACAATGGGCAGCAGGAGTTTCTCCTATTGGTTTTACTGGCTCACTGCAGATTACTGCTGGATAACATTAGAAGGGCGGATGGTTTATGCTCTGAAGATGATTCAATCGATTTATTTTCCCATCCTCGCTATTTTTGGTGTCCCTGGTAAGCCTCTGTATCCAACTATTAGTTTCCTAAGCCATATTGCAATGAATTATGTTCTTGTAATTTATATTGTGAGAAGACTGAAGCCATTGTCTTCAGTTTCTGTCACAAACTCTATTCCCTATCCACGATCTGCATCCCCCTCGCTGGCCATTGTCTGAGGCTGAACCAGGAAGGCTACAACCTCTGCTATCTTTTTAATGCTGAGCTGACTTCATTCCCGTGTTCTCTCCATCTCCAACCCTGCCTATTTGTACAGCCAGGTGAGGAGGGGTCACAGTCTCTCCTCTTGTCCTTCTTCTTATTTGACCGCAATAGGGTTTGTCCTTTTTAGAGGGTGGATGTGGTAACGGTCTCAGTGAGTATTTTACCTTTAACCTTTGGTGTGATGGTGAAGGAACCGATCAGACAGGTTCTCTCGAGTTTAAGCACGAAAGAGGTGATATTATTATACTTAACAATCTGAACCTGATCGAAATAAAATCATTAAAAAATACACCACACATTTACGCACACACTCACATGAGAATCACACACAAATAGATTACAGAGTGAGAAGTACATTTGTGGCTGGATTGGAGTCCGAAATAAATTAAAAAATACAATAAAATGCTCCTTCTGTGAGGTTGGACGATTCGGTGGTTTTCCGGCTGAAGTTGTATTCTTGAAGTCTCTGGCCGGTCAAAGTGCCCTTTGTGGCTGGCCCACGTGGCTCAGGGTTTTATTGGAGGCAGACTTGTGGGTGGCTTTCTTCCCCTGATGTCTCTGAATGTAGTAATCTGTAGGCTTGGAGGGCTGACAGCCGCACGTGGTTTTCAAACTTGTGGTGTTATCTGGACAGAGAGGTGGAGAGGGGGGCACAGCCCTTCTGCTTCTGAACAGTTTGAATCACTGGCTTGTCTATCTTTGTCCAGGGGAAACGCACAGCTTTCACAGAGATGAACAGAAGGTCTCCTGACTGCCTCACTGTATTCGCTGGAACCTTATTTAGAGATTCAAGTTAGAAACTTCTATCTCCCCAGGGCTCAGGATATCAGTATTTACACTTGGAGGAGTTTGTTCTTTTAAAGTCAATTTGTCAGGATGTCCTTGTCTATCGTATTAACGAATGTAATCTTAGGTCGTTCAATAACTAGAGCAAGCCAATGTTTTGGGTCCAGGCTCATCAGACATGTGTCTCCTGTTGATTCTGGAATGTGCAAAGGTGTTTCAGATGCCAATTGCGGTGGCCATCTTGGCTGCCAGTTGTTTCAAGGTTAACTGTAGGAAGAAATAGAAGGAAACACACATTCATTCTCAATAATAACTTCTCCAACTGACAGATTAATCTTAGAATTACTGCAGCTGGCATTGTCTGTTACAGATGAGCTCATTTAAATTTTTGGAGTTTTGTCTGGGATGGTTATGTGTTGGGTTCGACCCTGGACAATGCATCAGAGATTACATTGTTTTTTTTTTCTCTCCTGCAATGAAGCTTTAACTATTCATGTTCCTGCACGTTGATAATCCTTCTCCCCAAACCGACAGTGTGTAATACTTTTTTTTAACCCCTGTGAGGTGTCTGAGATTGACTCTGGGCCATTCTTCCTGCTGCGTTCTGCTTTGAAATTGTCAGGTTTCATTAGCTTTGGGTTTGGGACCTGATCATTGGCTTCTTCAGTGGGTAGATCCACACTGACCTTACTTTTAGCTTTCTGGTGAGGTACACAAGTGCTGTTTACTTTTTGGTATTTTCCCTTCACTTTTCCCTTTACTATCGGGAGCATCATTTTTTTCTGATCTGCCCTATGTCCTCTGGGACATTAGTGCTCACAATTGTCTGTCCACCTTCCACTTCATTCTCTTGCAGCACTTCGACTAGGTGAGGCATCTCCCTCACCATTGGCTTGCCCTTTTCGGAACTTACCTTGCCCTTGCAGCTTACTGTAAGTGCTGTTAGCAGCCTTTTTAGGGTGCCTCTTTGACCTGCATTCAAGGAGGAGAGCGTGTGGTCTAATTTATCTAACATTTCAGGGTTGGCTAATCGGAGAGTTGGGGATTCCAGTTGAGAATCCTCCTGGCCCTCCTCTAACCTGTCCTCACTGTCCTTTCCAATCCTTCCCTCCTGACTGTCTGACAGATCTGTACATGTCTGTCCCCTCCACAGCCTTTGCTTTTTGGCTTTGGTCTGGGGTGTCAATTAAATGATTTGCCTGAGTATTCCTTTTGTTACTCGATATGGAACTCTGAACCGGACTTTCAGGGATTCACCTTGCAGTGGGAATAGTAACAATACATGGTCTCTGTCCCGAAATGTTCTGATCTTGGCATTTTTGCCAGATTACATTTTCATAGCTGCCTGGGAGGTCCCTAGGTGTTACTGAGCTATTGCACAGGCCCTCATGAGCCGCTCCCAGAGCATGGAGATGTAGTCTAACACGGAGGACTCATTCCTCTGTCCCAAAAACTTCTCCTTGATTAGTTTAAGAGGACATCTCATCTCGTGTCCATAAACTAATTCAAAGAGACTGAAGCCAGTGGACACATTGGATATGTCCCTGGCAGGCAACAGGAGAAATCCCAGCCCTTTGTCCCAGTCATGGGGTTACTCATCGCAGTATGGCTTGATCATTGTCTTTAGGGTCTGGTGGTGCCGCTCCAAACCCCTTGTGACTGAGGGTGGTAGACTGAGGACTTTAGCTGGGTTATGTCCAGAATACCCATGACCTTTTCAAAAATACTGCACATAATACTATGTGCCCTGATCTAACTGGATCTCAGCAGTTAGCCCATATCGGGTAAAGAATTGTGTTAGAGATTGTTCTTTGGGAGAATGCCCTCTGGGAATCGGGTCACCAGATCCATAATGGTGAGAAGATACTGGTAGTCCTTCTTTTGTTTTCAGCAGGTGTCCCACACAGTCCACCATCACACAGCTGAAGGGTTCCCCCAAAGCTGGTATGAGAATTCAGGCTTCGATTTTTCGTTCATCGGCACACCGAGTCATTGGAAGCTGGTGGGCTATTCTGAATATTACTTTAAGGTACCTCAGCAGCACCACTATCGGGTGAACCACTGTCCACTCTTCATCTGCAGGTCTGTGAGGAGGTCTCCACTTCCTCATTAGCACCTCGTTCTCTAAATAGTAGCACTCTGCAACTCCCTCTGCTTCAATTTTGGTTTCGACAGCCTGTGGTATTTTTTTAACACAGGGTCGGGTTGTTGAACCTCAACTAACGAAGATATGCTTAACACAACCTTTGAGCCCTTTACCTTCCCAAAGAAGGTATCAGACAACCAGTCAATAGAATCATCCGTCTGCAGTGTCAGTTCAGGGGATTGTTTGGCCATGGACCCATTCACCACACAATCAGGGAGAATGTCAGGGACCTTCTTCTGTAACTGCTCTTGGAAACATAAAATGATGTAACCACACAGCCGGCCACGTCTACTGTGGACAGCACAGTGCCCCATACTGGTCAGGGCTCCAGTGTGGTCAGCACAGTGCCCCATGCTGGGCAGGACTGCAGTGTGGTCAGCGCAGAGCCCCATGCTGTGCAGTGCTCGAGTGTGGTCGGCACAGTGCCCCAAGCTGGACAGGGCTCTAGTGTGGTCAGCACAGTGCCCCATGCTGTGCAGGGCTCTAGTGTGGTCAGCACAGTGCCCCATGCTGGACAGGGCTCCAGTGTTGTCAGCGCAGTGCCCCATGCTGGACAGGGCTCCAGTGTGGTCAGCACAGTGCCCCATGCTGGACAGGGCGGTAGTGTGGTCATCACAGCACTCCATGCTGGACAGGGCCATGCTGTGGTCAGCACAGTGCCCCTTGCGGTACACGGCTCTCGTGTGAACAGCACAGTGCCCCATGCTGTCCAGGGCTCTTGTGTCTTCAGCACAGTGCCCAATGCAGACAGGGCTCCAGTATAGTCAGCGGAGTGTCCCATGCTGCACAGGGCTCTAGTGTGGTCAGCACAGTGCCCCATGCTGTGCAGGGCTCCAGTGTGGTCAGCACAGTGCCCCATGGTGTGCAGGGCTCTAGTGTGGTCAGCACAGTGCCCCATGCTGTGCAGGGCTCCAGTGTGGTCAGCACAGTGCCCCATGGTGTGCAGGGCTCTAGTGTGGTCAGCACAGTGCCCCAAGCTGGACAGGGCTCTAGTGTGGTCAGCACAGTGCCCCATGCTGTGCAGGGCTCTAGTGTGGTCAGCACAGTGCCCCATGCTGTGCAGGGCTCCAGTGTGGTCAGCACAGTGCCCCATGGTGTTCAGGGCTCTAGTGTGGTCAGCAGAGTGCCCCATGCTGGACAGGGCTCTAGTGTGGTCAGCACAGAGCCCCATGCTGGACAGGGCTCTAGTGTGGTCAGCACAGTGCCCCATGCTGTGCAGGGCTCTAGTGTGGTCAGCACAGTGCCCCATGATGGACAGGGCTCCAGTGTGGTCAGCACAGCGCCCCATGCTGGACAGGGCTCCAGTGTGGTCAGCACAGTGTCCCATGCTGGGGAGGGCTCGAGTGTGGTCAACACAGTGCCCCATACTGGACAGGGCTCCAGTGTGGTCAGCAGACTGCCCCATGCTGGACAGGGCGGTAGTGTGGTCATCACAGCACTCCATACTGGACAGGGCCATGCTGTGGTCAGCACAGTGCCCCTTGCGGTACACGGCTCTCGTGTGGTCAGCACAGTGCCCCATGCTGTACAGGGCTCTTGGGTCTTCAGCACAGTGCCCAATGCAGACAGGGCTCCAGTATAGTCAGCGGAGTGTCCCATGCTGCACAGGGCTCCAGTGTGGCTGGACAGCGCCCCATGCTGGGCAGGACTGTAGTGTGGTCAGCGCAGAGCCCCATGCTGTGCAGGGCTCGAGTGTGGTCAGCACAGTGCCCCATGCTGTGCAGGGCTCTAGTGTGGTCAGCACAGTGCCCCATGATGGACAGGGCTCCAGTGTGCTCAGCAGAGGGCCCCATGCTGTACAGGTCTCTAGTGTGATCAGCACAGAGCCCCATGCTGGACAGGGCTCTAGTGTGGTCAGCAAAGTGCCCCATGCTGGGCAGGGCTCTCGTGTGGTCAGCACAGTGCCCCATGCTGGGCAGGACTGTAGTGTGGTCAGCGTACAGCCCCATGCTGTGCAGGGCTCGAGTGTGGTCAGCACAGTGCCCCATGCTGTGCAGGGCTCGAGTGTGGTCAGCACAGTGCCCCATGCTGTGCAGGGCTCCAGTGTGGTCAGCACAGTGCCCCATGCTGTACAGGGCTCTAGTGTGGTCAGCACAGTGCCCCATGCTGGACAGGGCTCTAGTGTGGTCAGCACAGTGCCCCATGCTGTGCAGGGCTCTAGTGTGGTCAGCACAGTGCCACATGATGGACAGGGCTCGAGTGTGGTCAGCACAGTGCCCCATGATGGACAGGGCTCCTGTGTGGTCAGCACAGCGCCCCATGCTGGACAGGGCTCCAGTGTGGTCAGCACAGTGTCCCATGCTGGACAGGGCGGTAGTGTGGTCATCACAGCACTCCATGCTGGACAGGGCGGTAGTGTGGTCATCACAGCACTCCATGCTGGACAGGGCCATGCTGTGGACAGCACAGTGCCCCTTTGCTGTACACGGCTCTCGTGTGGTCAGCACAGTGTCCCATGCTGTACAGGGCTCTAGTGTCTTCAGCACAGTGCCCAATGCAGACAGGGCTCCAGTATAGTCAGCGGAGTGTCCCATGCTGCACAGGGCTCCAGTGTGACTGGACAGCGCCCCATGCTGGACAGGGCAATATTATGATCAGCATAGTGCCCCATACTGGGCAGGGTTCGGGTGTGGTCAGCACAGTGTCCCATGCTGGGCGGGGCTCTAGTGTGGTCAGCACAGTGCCCCACACTGGGCAGGGCTCGGGTGTGGTCAGCACAGTGTCCCATGCTGGGCAGGGCTCTAGTGTGGTCAGCACAGTGCCCCATGCAGTCCAGGGCTCTAGTGTTTTCAGCACAGTGCCCCATGCTATACAGGGCTCTAGTGTGGTCAGCACAGTGCCCCATGCTGGACAGGGCTCTAGTGTGATCAGCACAGTGCCCCATGCTGGACAGGGCTCTAGTGTGGTCAGCACAGTGCCCCATGCTGGGCAGGGCTCTCGTGTGGTCAGCACAGTGCCCCATGCTATACAGGGCTCTCGTGTGGTCAGCACAGTGCCCCATGCTGGGGAGGGCTCCAGTCTGGTCAGCACATTGCCCCATGCTGGGCGGGGCTCTAGTGTGGTCAGCACAGTGCCCCATGCTATACAGGGCTCTCGTGTGGTCAGCACAGTGCCCCATGCTGGGGAGGGCTCCAGTCTGGTCAGCACATTGCCCCATGCTATAAAGGGCTCTATTGTGGTCAGCACAGCGCCCCATACTGGACAGGGCCATGGTGTGGTCAGCACTGAGCACCATGCTGTATAAGGCTATAGTGTGGTCGGCACAGTGCCCCATGCTGGACAGGGCTCTAATGTGGTCAGCACAGTGCCCCATGCTGGACAGGGCTCTAGTGTGGTCAGCACAGTGCCCCACACTGGGCAGGGCTCGGGTGTGGTCAGCACAGTGTCCCATGCTGGGCAGGGCTCTAGTGTGGTCAGCACAGTGCCCCATGCAGTCCAGGGCTCTAGTGTTTTCAGCACAGTGCCCCATGCTATACAGGGCTCTAGTGTGGTCAGCACAGTGCCCCATGCTGGACAGGGCTCTAGTGTGATCAGCACAGTGCCCCATGCTGGACAGGGCTCTAGTGTGGTCAGCACAGTGCCCCATGCTGGGCAGGGCTCTCGTGTGGTCAGCACAGTGCCCCATGCTATACAGGGCTCTCGTGTGGTCAGCACAGTGCCCCATGCTGGGGAGGGCTCCAGTCTGGTCAGCACATTGCCCCATGCTATAAAGGGCTCTATTGTGGTCAGCACAGCGCCCCATACTGGACAGGGCCATGGTGTGGTCAGCACTGAGCACCATGCTGTATAAGGCTATAGTGTGGTCGGCACAGTGCCCCATGCTGGACAGGGCTCTAATGTGGTCAGCACAGTGCCCCATGCTGGACAGGGCTCTAGTGTGGTCAGTACAGTGTCCCATTCTGGACAGGGCTCTAGTGTGGTCAGCACAGTGCCCCATGCTGGACAGGGCTCTAGTGTGGTCAGCACAGTGCCCCATTCTGGGCAGAGCTCTAGTGTGGTCAGCACAGTGCCCCATGCTGGACAGGGCTCTAGTGTGGTCAGCACAGTGTCCCATTCTGGACAGGGCTCTAGTGTGGTCAGCACAGTGCCGCATGCTATGCAGGGCTTTAGTATGGTCAGCACAGTGCCCCATGCTTTGCAGGGCTCTAGTGTGGTCAGCACAGTGCCCCATGATGGACAGGGCTCCAGTGTGGTCAGCGCAGCGCCCCATGCCGGACAGGGCTCCAGTGTGGTCAGCACAGTGTCCCATGCTGTGCAGGGCTCTAGTGTGGTGAGCACAGTGCCCCATGCTGGACTGGGCTCCAGTGTTGTCAGCGCAGCGCCCCATACTGGACAGCGCTCCAGTGTGGTCAGCATAGTGCCCCATGCTGGACAGGGCGGTAGTGTGGTCATCACAGCACTCCATGCTGGACAGGGCCATGCTGTGGTCAGCACAGTGCCCCTTGCGGTACACGGCTCTCGTGTGGTCAGCACAGTGTCCCATGCTGGACAGGGCTCCAGTGTGGTCAGCACAGTGCCCCATGCTGTACAGGGCTCTAGTGTCTTCAGCACAGTGCCCAATGCAGACAGGGCTCCAGTATAGTCAGCGGAGTGTCCCATGCTGCACAGGGCTCTAGTGTGGTCAGCACAGTGCCCCAAGCTGGACAGGGCTCTAGTGTGGTCAGCACAGTGCCCCATGCTGTGCAGGGCTCTAGTGTGGTCAGCACAGTGCCCCATGCTGGACAGGGCTCCAGTGTTGTCAGCGCAGTGCCCCATGCTGGACAGGGCTCCAGTGTGGTCAGCACAGTGCCCCATGCTGGACAGGGCGGTAGTGTGGTCATCACAGCACTCCATGCTGGACAGGGCCATGCTGTGGTCAGCACAGTGCCCCTTGCGGTACACGGCTCTCGTGTGGTCAGCACAGTGCCCCATGCTGTCCAGGGCTCTTGTGTCTTCAGCACAGTGCCCAATGCAGACAGGGCTCCAGTATAGTCAGCGGAGTGTCCCATGCTGCACAGGGCTCTAGTGTGGTCAGCACAGTGCCCCATGCTGTGCAGGGCTCCAGTGTGTTCAGCACAGTGCCCCATGGTGTGCAGGGCTCTAGTGTGGTCAGCACAGTGCCCCATGCTGGACAGGGCTCTAGTGTGGTCAGCACAGAGCCCCATGCTGTGCAGGGCTCGAGTGTGGCCAGCAGAGTGCCCCATGCTGGACAGGGCTCTAGTGTGGTCAGCACAGTGCCCCATGCTGTGCAGGGCTCCAGTGTGGTCAGCACAGTGCCCCATGGTGTTCAGGGCTCTAGTGTGGTCAGCAGAGTGCCCCATGCTGGACAGGGCTCTAGTGTGGTCAGCACAGAGCCCCATGCTGGACAGGGCTCTAGTGTGGTCAGCACAGTGCCCCATGCTGTGCAGGGCTCTAGTGTGGTCAGCACAGTGCCCCATGATGGACAGGGCTCCAGTGTGGTCAGCACAGCGCCCCATGCTGGACAGGGCTCCAGTGTGGTCGGCACAGTGTCCCATGCTGGGGAGGGCTCGAGTGTGGTCAACACAGTGCCCCATACTGGACAGGGCTCCAGTGTGGTCAGCAGACTGCCCCATGCTGGACAGGGCGGTAGTGTGGTCATCACAGCACTCCATACTGGACAGGGCCATGCTGTGGTCAGCACAGTGCCCCTTGCGGTACACGGCTCTCGTGTGGTCAGCACAGTGTCCCATGCTGGACAGGGCTCCAGTGTGGTCAGCACAGTGCCCCATGCTCTACAGGGCTCTTGGGTCTTCAGCACAGTGCCCAATGCAGACAGGGCTCCAGTATAATCAGCGGAGTGTCCCATGCTGCACAGGGCTCCAGTGTGGCTGGACAGCGCCCCATGCTGGGCAGGACTGTAGTGTGGTCAGCGCAGAGCCCCATGCTGTGCAGGGCTCGAGTGTGGTCAGCACAGTGCCCCATGCTGTGCAGGGCTCTAGTGTGGTCAGCACAGTGCCCCATGCTGTGCAGGGCTCTCGTGTGGTCAGCACAGTGCCCCATGATGGACAGGGCTCCAGTGTGCTCAGCAGAGTGCCCCATGCTGTACAGGTCTCTAGTGTGATCAGCACAGAACCCCATGCTGGACAGGGCTCTAGTGTGGTCAGGAAAGTGCCCCATGCTGGGCAGGGCTCTCGTGTGGTCAGCACAGTGCCCCATGCTGGGCAGGACTGTAGTGTGGTCAGCGCACAGCCCCATGCTGTGCAGGGCTCGAGTGTGGTCAGCACAGTGCCCCATGCTGTGCAGGGCTCGAGTGTGGTCAGCACAGTGCCCCATGCTGTGCTGGGCTCCAGTGTGGTCAGCACAGTGCCCCATGCTGTGCAGGGCTCTAGTGTGGTCAGCACAGTGCCCCATGCTGGACAGGGCTCTAGTGTGGTCAGCACAGTGCCCCATGCTGTGCAGGGCTCTAGTGTGGTCAGCACAGTGCCACATGATGGACAGGGCTCGAGTGTGGTCAGCACAGTGCCCCATGATGGACAGGGCTCCTGTGTGGTCAGCACAGCGCCCCATGCTGGACAGGGCTCCAGTGTGGTCAGCACAGTGTCCCATGCTGGGCAGGACTCAAGTGTGGTCAGCACAGTGCCCCATGCTGGACAGGGCTCCAGTGTTGTCAGCACAGTGCCCCATGCTGGACAGGGCGGTAGTGTGGTCATCACAGCACTCCATGCTGGACAGGGCGGTAGTGTGGTCATCACAGCACTCCATGCTGGACAGGGCCATGCTGTGGACAGCACAGTGCCCCTTGCGGTACACGGCTCTCGTGTGGTCAGCACAGTGTCCCATGCTGTACAGGGCTCTAGTGACTTCAGCACAGTGCCCAATGCTGACGGGGCTCCAGTATAGTCAGCGGAGTGTCCCATGCTGCACAGGGCTCCAGTGTGACTGGACAGCGCCCCATGCTGGACAGGGCAATATTATGATCAGCATCGTGCCCCATACTGGGCAGGGTTCGGGTGTGGTCAGCACAGTGTCCCATGCTGGGCGGGGCTCTAGTGTGGTCAGCACAGTGCCCCATGCAGTCCAGGGCTCTAGTGTTTTCAGCACAGTGCCCCATGCTATACAGGGCTCTAGTGTGGTCAGCACAGTGCCCCATGCTGGACAGGGCTCTAGTGTGATCAGCACAGTGCCCCATGCTGGACAGGGCTCTAGTGTGGTCAGCACAGTGCCCCATGCTGGGCAGGGCTCTCGTGTGGTCAGCACAGTGCCCCATGCTATCCAGGGCTCTCGTGTGGTCAGCACAGTGCCCCATGCTGGGCAGGGCTCCAGTCTGGTCAGCACATTGCCCCATGCTATAAAGGGCTCTATTGTGGTCAGCACAGCGCCCCATACTGGACAGGCCCATGGTGTGGTCAGCACTGAGCACCATGCTGTACAGGGCTATAGTGTGGTCGGCACAGTGCCCCATGCTGGACAGGGCTCTAATGTGGTCAGCACAGTGCCCCATGCTGGACAGGGCTCTAGTGTGGTCAGCACAGTGTCCCATTCTGGACAGGGCTCTAGTGTGGTCAGCACAGTGCCCCATGCTGGACAGGGCTCTAGTGTGGTCAGCACAGTGCCCCATTCTGGGCAGGGCTCTAGTGTGGTCAGCACAGTGCCCCATTCTGGACAGGGCTCTAGTGTGGTCAGCACAGTGCCGCATGCTATGCAAGGCTTTAGTATGGTCAGCACAGTGCCCCATGCTGTGCAGGGCTCTAGTGTGGTCAGCACAGTGCCCCATGATGGACAGGGCTCCAGTGTGGTCAGCGCAGCGCCCCATGCCGGACAGGGCTCCAGTGTGGTCAGCACAGTGTCCCATGCTGTGCAGGGCTCTGGTGTGGTGAGCACAGTGCCCCATGCTGGACTGGGCTCCAGTGATGTCAGCGCAGCGCCCCATACTGGACATCGCTCCAGTGTGGTCAGCATAGTGCCCCATGCTGGACAGGGCGGTAGTGTGGTCATCACAGCACTCCATGCTGGACAGGGCCATGCTGTGGTCAGCACAGTGCCCCTTGTGGTACACGGCTCTCGTGTGGTCAGCACAGTGTCCCATGCTGGACAGGGCTCCAGTGTGGTCAGCACAGTGCCCCATGCTGTACAGGGCTCTAGTGTCTTCAGCACAGTGCCCAATGCAGACAGGGCTCCAGTATAGTCAGCGGAGTGTCCCATGCTGCACAGGGCTCTAGTGTGGCTGGACAGCGCCCCATGCTGGGCAGGACTGTAGTGTGGTCAGCACAGTGCCCCATGCTGTGCAGGGCTCGAGTGTGGTCAGCACAGTGCCCCATGCTGTGCAGTGCTCTAGTGTGGTCAGCACAGTGCCCCATGCTGGACAGGGCTCTAGTGTGGTCAGCACAGTGCCCCATGGTGTGCAGGGCTCTAGTGTGGTCAGCACAGTGTCCCATGGTGGACAGGGCTCCAGTGTGGTCAGCACAGTGTCCCATGCTGTACAGGGCTCCAGTGTGGTCAGCACAGTGCCCCATGCTGAGCAGGGCTCTCGTGTGGTCAGCACAGTGCCCCATGCTGGGCAGGACTGTAGTGTGGTCAGCGCAGAGCCCCATGCTGTGCAGGGCTCGAGTGTGGTCAGCACAGTGCCCCATGCTGTGCAGGGCACTAGTGTGGTCAGCACAGTGCCCCATGCTGTCCTACCCACCCCGGGGTTTCCAAGAGCACTTTTCCTACCTACAACTATCCCAGGAGCAGTGTGTGAGGTGACTCTGATTCAGTAAGGACCTGGTCACAGAGTCATAGATTCATAGAGTCCTACAGCATCAATGCTGACCACCATGTTTATCTATACTAATCCCACCTGCCAACATTAATTCCATATCCCTCTATGCCTTACCTGTCCAGGTGCCTCTTAAATGTTGCTACTGTTCCTGCCTCCACCACCTCCGTTGGCAGCACATTCCAGACACCCACTATTATGTCTTTGAAAAATTTAAGCCTTTGATTCCCTTTAAACCTCCTCACTCTCACATTAAATCTATGCCCTCTAGTTTTAGTCACCCCTGCCATGGGAAACAGACTCTGACTATCTACCCTATCTTTGCCTCTCATAATTTTATATACCTCTTTCATGTCCCCTCTCAGCCTCCTGACTCCAGGGAAAACAGACCCAGCCTATCCAATCTCTCTTGATAACGCAAGCCCTTCAAACCAGGCAACATCCTTGTGAATCTTTTCTGCACCCTCTCTAGCTTAATCACATATTTCCTGTAGTGCGGTGACCAGAACTGCACACAGTACTCCAAATGCTGCCTAACCAACGTTATTTACTACTGTAACATGCCGTCCCAAATCTTGTACTCAATGCCTCAGCTGATGAAGGCAAGCATGCCATATGCCTTCTTCACCACCCTGTCTACCTGTGTTGCCACTTTCAGCGAAATATGAACTTGCACCCCAAGGTCGCTCTGCTCAACAACACTCCCCAGGCCCTGTCATTCACTGCATCTGTCCTGCCTTGGTTTCACTTCCCAAAATGCATCACTTCGTATTTCTCTGCTTTAAATTCCATTTGTCACTGCCTTACCCACTTTCCCAGTAGATCTATATCCTGTTTTAACCTGAGACAACTTTCTTCACTGTCCACTATACCACCAATTTTGGTGTCATCTGCAAACTTACTCATCATGCCCCCTACATACTATAGTTCGAGTACTTTAGATGGGTCTGTTTTTGTCCAGTGTGTGCAGGAGGGTTTTCTGACACAGTATGTGGAGAGGCCAACCAGGGGTGATGCCACATTGGATTTGGTACTGTGTAATGAACCCGGCCAGGTGTTAGATTTAGATGTAGGTGAGCACTTTGGCGATAGTGATCACAATTCGGTTAGGTTTACCTTAGCGATGGGCAGGGACAGGTATATACCGCAGGGCAAGAATTATAGCGGGGGGAAAGGAAATTATGACGCGATTAGGCAAGATTTAGGATGTGTAGGATGGGGAAGGAAACTGCAGGGGATGGGCACAAACGAAATGTGGAGCTTATTCAAGAAGCAGCGAATGCGTGTCCTTGATAAGTATGTACCTGTCAGGCAGGGAGGAAGTTGTCGAGCGAGGGAGCCGTGGTTTACTAAAGAAGTTGAAGCGCTTGTCAAGAGGAAGAGGGCGGCTGATGTTAGGATGAGACGTGAAGGCTCACTTAGGGCCCTTGAGAGTTACAAGCTAGCCAGGAAGGATCTAAAGGGAGGGCTAAGGAGAGGACACGAGAAGTCATTGACGGATAGGATCAAAGAAAACCCTAAGGCTTTCTCTAGGTATATCAGGAATAAAAGAATGATAAGAGTTAGAACAGGGCTAATCAAGGATAGTAGTGGGAAGTTGTGTGCGGAATCAGAGGAGATAGGGTAAGCGTTAAATGAATATTTTGCGTCAGTATTTGCAGTAGAGAAAGAAACTGTTGTCGAGGAGATTACTGAGATACAGCCTACTAGGCTAGATGGGATTGAGATTCACAAGGAGGAGGTGTTAGCAATTTTGGAAAGTGTGAAAATAGATAAGTCCCTTGTGCCAGATGGAATTTATCCAAAGATTCTCTGGGAAGCCAGGGAGGAGATTGCAGAGCCGTTGTTGTTGATCTTTAAGTCGTCATTGTCGACAGGAGTAGTGCCGGAGGACTGGAGGATAGCAAATGTTGTCCCCTTGTTCAAGAAGGGGAGTAGAGACAGCCCTGGTAATTATAGACCTGTGAGCCTTACTTCGGTTGTGGGTAAATTGTTGGAAAAGGTTATAAGAGATAGGATTTATAATCATCTTGAAAAGAATAAGTTCATTTGCGATAGTCAGCACGGTTTTGTGAAAGGTAGGTCGTGCCTCACAAACCTTATTGAGTTTTTCGAGAAGGTGACCAAACAGGTGGATGAGGGTAAAGCCGTGGATGTGGTGTATATGGATTTCAGTAAGGCGTTTGATAAGGTTCCCCACGGTAGGCTATTGCAGAAAATACGGAAGTATGGGGTTGAAGGTGATTTCGAGCTTTGGATCAGAAATTGGCTAGCTGAAAGAAGACAGAGGGTGATGGTTGATGGCAAATGTTCATCCTGGAGTTTAGTTACTAGTGGTGTACCGCAAGGTTCTGTTTTGGGGCCACTGCTGTTTGTCATTTTTATAAATGACCTGGATGAGGGTGTAGAAGGGTGGGTTAGTAAATTTGCGGATGACACCAAGGTCGGTGGAGTTGTGGATAGTGTCGAAGGATGTTGTCGGGTACAGAGGGACATAGATAGGCTGCAGAGCTGGGCTGAGAGATGGCAAATGGAGTTTAATGCGGAGAAGTGTGAGGTGATTCACTTTGGAAGGAGTAACAGCAATGCAGAGTACTGGGCTAATGGGAAGATTCTTGGTAGTGTAGATGAGCAGAGAGATCTTGGTGTCCAGGTATATATATCACTGAAAGTTGCTACCCAGGTTAATAGGCCTGTTAAGAAGGCATATGGTGTGTTAGCTTTTATTAGTAGGGGGATCGAGTTTCGGAGCCACGAGGTCATGATGCAGCTGTACAAAACTCTGGTGAGGCCGCACCTTGAGTATTGCGTGCAGTTCTGGTCACCGCATTATAGGAAGGTTGTGGAAGCATTGGAAACGGTGCAGAGGAGATTTACTAAGATGTTGCCTGGTATGGAGGGAAGGTCTTACGAGGAAAGGCTGAGGAACTTGGGGTTGTTTTCGTTAGAGAGAAGGAGGAGGAGAGGTTACTTAATAGAGACATACAAGATAATCATTGGGTTAGATAGGGTGGATCGTGAGAGTCTTTTTCCTCGGATGATGATGGCAAACACGAGGGGACATAGCTTTAAGTTGAGGGGTGAAAGATATAGGACAGATGTCAGAGGTAGTTTCTTTACGCAGAGAGTAGTAGGGGCGTGGAACGCCCTGCCTGCAACAGTAGTAGACTCGCCAACTTTAAGGGCATTTAAGTGGTCATTGGATAGACATATGGATGAAAATGGAATAGTGTAGGTCAGATGGTCGGCGCATCATCGAGGGCCGAAGGACATGTACTGCGCTGTAGTGTTCTGAATTCTAATTCTAATTCACATCCAAGTCATTAATATATATGACAAACAGAGGGCCCAGCACCGATCACTGTGGCACACCACTGGTCACCGGCCTCCAATGTGAAAAACAACCCTCCACTATCACTGTCTGCCTCTATTATTATCCAGTTGGCTAGCTCACCCTGGATCCCATGTGTTCGAACCTTCTGGATCAGCCGACCATGCGGGATCTTGACAAATGCCTTGCTGACGTCCATGTAGAAAACGTCTGCCGGCTTCCCCTCGTCAATAATCCCGGTCACCTCCTCAAAAAACTCAATCAAACTCGTCAGACATGATTTCCCATCCACAAAGCCATGCTGACTATCCCTAATCAGACCTTGCTTTTCCACATGCAAATAAATCCTGTCTCGCAGAATCCCACCACTGATGTAAGGCTCACCGGCCTACAGTTCCCTGGCTTATCCTTGCTGCCCTTCTTAAATAAAGACACAACATTAGTTATCCTCCTGTCATCTGGTACCTCACCCGTGGCTAATGATGATACAAGAATCTCTGCCAGGGCACCAGCAATCTCCTGCCTTGCTTCCCATAGCATCCTCGGAGACACCTGGTCATGCCCTGGGGATTTACCCGCCTTAATGTGCATCAGAACCTCCAACACCTGCTCCTTTGTAATGTTGATATGATCCACGATATTGCTGTTCTCTCCCTTGAACTCAGTAGCTTACATGTCGTTCTCCACGGTAAATACAGACGAGAAATATTCATTTAAGAACACGCCCATTTTCCGTGGCTCCACACATCGATTGCCACAGTGATCCTTAAGGAGACCTACTCTCTCCGTAGCTACCCTTTTACATTTAATATGCTTATAGAATCTTTTCGGATTCTCCTTTATCTTATCTGCCAGGGAAATCTCATGGCCCCTGTTCGCCCTCCTAATTTCCATCTTCAGTGTACTCCTACATCCCCTGTACTCCTCGAGGGACTCGCTTGATCCCAGCTGCTATACCTGACATATGCCTCCTTCTTTGTCCTGACCAGACCCTCAATATCCTTCGTCAACCAAGGTTCCCTAAACTTTCCAGCCTTGCCCTTCCATCTAACAAGAACATGCCAGTCCTGAACTCTTCCTATCTAACTTTCAAAAGCATCCCACTTGCAAGACGTCCCTTGACCTGTGAACAGCCTCTCCCATTCAACTTTTGGGAGTTCCTGTCCGATGCCATCGAAATTAGCCTTCCCCCAATATAGGACTTCAACCTGACGACCAGCCCTATCCTTTTCCATAACTATCTTGAAGCTAATAGAGTTATGGTCACTGGTCCCAAAGTGAACCCCCACTGACACATCAACCACCAGCCCATCCTCATTTCCTAAGAGGAGGTCGAGTGTAGCCCCTTATCTAGTAGGGCCATCCACATGCTACTTCAGAAAACTATTCTGGACGCACGGAACAAATTCTTGCCCATCTGATTCCTTACCATTAAGGCAGTCACAGTCAATATTAGGGAAGTTAAAATCACCTACCATTACAACCGTATAATTCCTACACCTATCTGTGATTTCCTTACATATGTGCTCCTCCACTATTGGGGGGCCTATCGTATAATCCAATCAAAATGATCACTCCTTTCTTATTTCTAAATTCTGCCCATATGGCCTCGCTGGACATTCTTCCCGGGATATTATCTCCATGTACTGCCGTGATATCCTCCCTAATCAACAGTACAACGCCCCCTCCTCTCTTACCTCCACCTCTGTCACACTGGAAGCGTCAATACCATGGAACATTGAGCTGCCAGTCCTGCCCATCCCTCAACCACGTTTCCGTAACAGCTATAATATCACAATCCCATGTACCGATCCATGTTCTGAGTTCATCTGCCTTACCTGGCTTCTTGCATTCAAGTAAATGCAGTTTAGCCTACCAGATCTTCCACGCTCCCTGTCCTGCCCCTGCCCCGCCTGCTTCCTGGACTTGCTTGCTTTAACCTCTACATTTGCCTCAACTATCTCATCGGAAAGACTACTACTTTGGGTCCCACCCCCGCTGCCAGACTCGTTTAAGCCCTCCCGCGTAGTACGAGCAAACCTCTCCACACGGATATTGGTCTCCTTCCAGTTCAGATACAACCCGCCCTTCTTGTACAGGTCACCTCTGCCCCAGAAGAGATCCCAATGAACAAAGTAGCTGAAGCCCTCCAGCCTACACCAGCTCTTCAGCCACGCATTAATTTGCCTAATCCTTCTATTCCTACCTTCACTAGCATGTGGCACAGGGAGTAATCCTGCGATTACAACCCTAAAAGTCCTAGATTTCAAACTTCTGTCTAACTCCTTATATTCACTTTGCAGGACCTCATCTCTCTTCCTGCCTATGTCGTTAGTACCAATATGGACCACGACTTCTGGCGGCTCACCCTCCCCTTTCAGAAAGCTCTGCAGCCGCTCCAAGACATCCTTGGCCCGAGCACCAGGGATGCAACATACCATCCTGGAGCCTCGTTTGCGGCCACAGAAACGTCTATCTGCACCCCTTACGGTAGATTCCCCTATTACTATAGCTCTTCCCCCCTTTTCCTCCCCTGTTGTGCAGCAGAGCCCTCTATGGTGCCAAGATCTTGGCTGTTGCTGCTTTCTCCTGGGAGGTCATCCCCCAATTGTATCCAAACCGGTAAATCTGGTTGAGAAGGGGATGGCCACAGGGGACTCCTGCACTACCTGCCTGCGCCTACTAGTCCATAAGTTGGACACCCATCTCTTTTCTGCCAGTGCAGACATTACCTGCGTCAGAGCTGTGTCGCCTCCTGTAACACGACCTGGAGCCTCACACCAGGGTGAGGACGGAGCTGTCAGTGGCTGTTAATGTCAGTTTCATTGAACTTCTATGTAACTTGATTTTTCCAGGCAGGTGTAGGCGACATATCCAACACAGGGTCGGAGACAGTGACAGAGTCATATACCACACAGAAGGAGGCCCTGCGGCCAGCTCTCCGTGGAACAATCCAGTCAGTCCCACTCCCCCTCTCAATCCCTGTCGCCCTGCATAGAGATATAAAGTTATACAGCACATAAACAGGCCATTCCGCCCATCGTGTCCGTGCCAGCCAACAAACAGCTCTCTAATCCAATCCCATTTTCCAGCAATTGGCCCGTAGCCTTGTATGCTATGGCGCTTCAAGTGTTCATCTAAATACTTTGTAAATGTTGTGAGGGCTCCTGCCTCGACCACCACTTCAGGCAGTGCGCTCCAGATTCCAACCACCCTGTGGGTGAAAAGAGTTTTCCTCAAATCCCCTCTAAACCTACCGCCCCTCACCCTAAATCTATACCCCCTGGTTATTGACTCCTCCGCTAAGGGAAAACGTGCCTTCCTATCTGCCCTATCTTTGCCCTTCATAATTTTGTATACCTCAATCAGGTCCCCCCTCAGCCTTCTCTGCTCTAAGGAAAACAACCCTAGCCTTTTCAATCTCTCTTCATAGCTGAAGTGCTCCAGCCAAGGCCACACCCTGGTTAATCTCCTCTGCACCCTCTCCAGTGCAATCACATTCTTTCTATAATGTGGTGACCAGAACTGTACACAGTACTCCAGCTGTGGCCTAACTAGCTTTATACAGCTCCATCATAACCTCCTTGCTCTTAGATTCTGTGCCTCGTCTATTAAAGGCAGGTATCCCATCTGCATTCCTAACCACTTTATCTACCTGTGCTGCTGGCTTCTGTGATCTATGGACAAGTACATCAAGGTGCCTCTGACCTTCTGTACTTCCTAGGTCCTACCATCCATTGTATATTCCATTGTCTTGTTCGTGCTCCCAAAATGCATCCTCTCACATTTCTCAGGCACAGTGGCGCCGTGGTTAGCACCGCAGCCTCACAGCTGCAGGGACCCGGGTTCAATTCTGGGTACTGCCTGTGTGGAGTTTGCAAGTTTTCCCTCTGTCTGCGTGGATTTTCGCCAGGGGATCTGGTTTCTTCCCACCGCCAAAGACTTACAGGTGATCTGTAAATTGGCCGATGTAAATTGCCCCTAAGGTAGGTCGGTGGTAAGGAATATGGGAATCCTGTAGGGTTAGTACAAGTGGGTGGTTCTTGGTCGTACAGAATCGGCGGGCGAAGCGCCTGTTTCAGTGCTGTATCTCTAAATAAATAAATAAATAAACTCCATTTGCCAGTGTTCGCCTATCTTAGTAGCCCATCTATATTGTCCTGTAATCTAAGGCCTTTCTCCTCACTATTTAGCATATCACATATTTTGGTGTCATCTGCGAAGTTACTGATCATACCTCCTTCATTCACGTCTAAATCATTAATGTGCACAGCAAGGGTACCAGCACTGATCCCTGTGGTACGCCACTGGTCACACGCTTCCACTCGCAAAAACAACCCTCGACCTCTGCCTCCTTCCACGAATCCAATTTTAGATCCAATTTGCCAAATTACCCTGGATCCCATGGCCTCTTACCTGCTTAACCAATCTCCCATGCGAGACCTTATCAAAAGCCTTACTTGAAGTCCATGTAGACTACGTCAACTGCTTTACCCTCATCTACACACCACCTCGAAAAAATAAATCAAGTTAGTTAGACAAGATCTCCCCCCAACAAAGACATACTGACTGTCCCTGATTAATCCCTGATTCTCCTAATGGAGATTAATCTTGTCCCTCAGAATTTTTTCCAATGGTCTCCCAACCAGTGTTGTTAGATTCACCTGCCTGTAATTACCTGGTTTATTCCTGCAACCCTTCTTGAATAAAGGTACCACATTTGCTGTCCTCCAGTCCTCTGGTACCTTTCCTGTGGCCAAAGAGGTTTTGAAAATTTGTGTCACAACCCCTGGTATCTCCTCCCTTGTCTCACATTACAGCCTGGGATACATCTCATCTGGTCCTGGGGATTTATCCAATTTTAAGCCCTCTAATACTTCCTCCCGTTCAATGCTAATATGTTCAAGTATATCACAATCCCCCTCCCTGTTCTCTACACCTACTTCGTTCGTCCCCATAATGAAAACGGATGAAAAGCAATCATTTAAAACGTCAAGTACTACCTCCAGCTTCACACACTGGTTGCCTCTTTCGTCCCTAATGGGCCCTACTCTTTCCGTGTTTATCTTCTTACCCTTAATATACTTGTAAAACACCTTTGGATTTTCCTTTATGTTGCCCACAGGTTTTTTTTATGTCCCCTCTTCGCTCTCCTAATTAATTTTTACGGCGCTCCTTACACTTTCGATCCTCTTCTCGTGCCTCCACTGTTTTCAGTGCTTGGGATCTGTCATAAGCATCCTTTGTTTTTCTAATCCAATCCTCTATATCCCTTGACATCCAGGGTTCCCTGGACTTGTTGGTCCTACCCTTCACCTTAACGAGTACATGTTGCCTCTGACCACTCACTATTTCCTTTTTGTATGACTCCAACTGGTCTACTGCAGACTTTCCTACAAGCAGCTGGTCTCAGTCCACTTTGGCCAGATCCTTTTTTATCATATTGAAATCGGCCTTCCCCCAATTCAGTACTTTTAATTCCGGTGCATCTTTGCCCTTTTCACAGCTAACTCTTACAGAGTTATAGTAACTATTATTGAAATGCTCCCCCACTGACACTTCTACCACTTGTCTGGCTTAATTCCCTAGGATTAGGTTCAGTACTGCCCCTGCTCTTGTAGGACTTTTGCGTACTGACTCAAAAACCTCTCCTGTATGCATTTTAAGAATTCATCCCCCTTTAAGCCTTTTGCACTAAGACTATCCCAGTTGATATTGGGGAAGTTGAAATCCCCTAATATCATTTTTACACCTCTCTGAGATCAACCTACAGATCTGCTCCTCTATCTCTCCCTGACTATTTTGCAGCCTGTCCTACACTCCCAGCCAAGTGATTGGCCCTTTTTGTTTTTAGGTTCTACCCAAAAGGCCTCATTTGAGAAACCGCCTAATATATCATCCCTCCTTACTGCAGTAATTGACTACTTCATCGACTGTGCAATGCCACCTCCTCTTTTACCCTCGCCCCTGTCTCGCCTGAAGATTTTATATCCTGGATTATTGAGCTGACATCCTGCCCCTCTCTCAACCATGTCTCTGTGATAGCAATAATATCATAATCCCATGTGCTAATCAACACCCCCAATTCATCTGCCTTACTAGTATGACTCCTTGTGTTAAAATAAATGCAATCCAGCCTTGCATTATTCACTTGTATCTTAAACAGGTCGATATTTGCTCTGCCTTCCAGACCGACTAAGTTTCCCTTCTATATTTGACTATGCATCAGCCCCTACTGTACCTCCACTCTGTATCCCATTCCCCCTGCCAAATTAGTTTAACGCCCACCACCACACCCTCCCCACCACCACCACCCCCGCCCCTCAACAGCACTAGCAAAACTCCCAGCAGGGATGTTAGTCCCATTTCGGTTCAGGTGCCACATGTCCAGTTTGTACAGGTCCCACTGTTGCCAGATACAGACCCAGTGATCCGGGAAACTAAAGCCCTCCCTCCTGCACTATCTCCTCAGCCATGCATTCATTTGCACTTCCTCCTATTCCAATAAACACTAGCACCTGGCCCTGGGAGTAATACAGAGATTGCAACTTTAATGGTCCTGCTTTTTAATCTGCTACCTAGCTTCCTAAATTCTTGTTTCAGGACCTCATCCCTCTGTCTACCTATGTCGTTGGTACAACTGTGTACCACGATCTCTGACTATTCACCCTCCCCCTTCTGAATATCCTTTAGCCGCTCCGTGACATCCTTTACCCAAGCAACAGGGAGGCAACATACCATCCCGGAGTCACATTTACCGTCACAGAAATGTCTATCCTTAGCCCTTACGATAGAACTCCCTATCCCCTTAGTTCTCCCCCTCTTTTCCTACTCTCCTGTGCAGATGAACCACCCGTGGTACCACAGGCTTGGCTCTTGTGACATTTCCCTGAGATGTTATCTCCCCCAACACTATACAAAGCAGAACATCTGTTAGAGAGTGCAATGGGCCTAGGGGACTCCTGCACTACCTGCCTAGTTGGTCTACTCTACCTGGCAGTCACCCATTCCCTTTCTGCCTGAGCAGTCTTTACCTGCGGTGTGACCGCCTCCCTGTACGTGCTATCCACAATGAACTCAGCCTCGAAGATGCTCCACAGTGTCCCCAGCCACGGCTCCAGATCCGAAACATGGATTTCGAGTATCTGCATCTGAAAACACTTCCTGCACACGTGTTCACTCTGGAGACTGGAAGTGTCACTAACTTCCCGCATTGCACAGGAGGAACACTCCACTCTGCTGAGCTGCCCTTTCATGACTTATCCTTAATTTACTCAAATAATTTGAGATTATTTACACTCGGGGCCTTGATTACCTAAAAAAAAATTCTCCTTACTAGATATATTTCAAAAGTTGTTCTTGTTGTTCCATTACCTCCACAATCCCCTCCTCCAAGCCACACACCATCTAGACTTTGACATATATCACCTTTCCTTCATCATCACTGGGTTCAAAGCCTGAAATCCTTTCTGTAACAGTATTGTGGGAACACCTTCACCACAGGGACCGCAGTGGTTCAGGATGAAGGCCCACCATTTTCTCGTGGTAACCAGGGATGGGGAAGTAATGTCAGTATCACCCATATCCTGAGAACAAATAGACAGGAAATACAATAGATGGGTTGAAACAAGGCGAGGTCTGTGATCAGAGCGGGATTTCATTCTCTGCTAAGATATTATCATCACAACGTGTCTCACCAGTCCATTGTGTTTGCTGTTCTGCTGTTCCTTTTATCAGAGATAAAGTAACAATTAATCTCTGGCTCCAAAACTACTGAATGTCAATTGTGTAGATGGGAATTGGACGCTTTGTCTTCTGTTATCACAGTTTCAGTGAATCATAAAGCACAGGATTAGGCCGTTCGGTCCATCATGTCTGTGCTGGCTCTTTGAAAGTTCTCTCGAATTAGCCCTTCTTTCCTGTTCTTTCCCCATCGCTCTGTAAATCTCACCGCTCCCATCCCCTCTCCCCACTGTCCATCAGAGTTTATCCAACTCCATTTTGAATGTTATTATTAAATCTGCTTCCACCTGCCTTTCAGGCCAGGAATTCCAGATTCCAGCAGCTTTCTCCCCTTGGTTCTCTTAGCATTCACCTTAAAACTGGCTCCTCTGATACCCACCCTTCTTCCAGTGAAACCAGATTCTCCTTATTTAATCTGTCAAAATCAGACAAAATGTTGAACACCTATGTTAATTCTCCCACTTACTGTGTCTTTCCTAAGGAAAACACTCCCAGTTTCTCCAGTCACTCCAGAGAACTCTAGTCTCTCATAAAAAAACATACAAGTTTATAAACATACGAATTAGGTGAGGAGTAGGCCATTCAGCCCCTCAAGCATGCTCCACCATTCAATAAGATCATAGCTAATCTGATTATAACCTCAATCCCACATTCCCACCTACTCCCAATCATGGCAGGGAGGTAAATGCTCACTGGGTGATCGTGTCTGCATGACTCCTTGTAACATGTTTGTGATTAATGGATGTATTGCTAACGGGTGCATTGTGAATAAGGATGTTGTATAATTATTATCTCGTAGTATGATTGAATCTAGTCGAATTGGTGTTTAATTTGAGCTTTGAGGACTGCCCCATTATTTCTTGTAATTCTCATGTTCGAACCATAGAGTAACCAAACAAAAAATATGACAATTTATAAGCAACAATTGTTTAGATATGTTGACATGAGGCTTCACATTACCATTCCCAGGAATGTCAACATAAAGACCTGTATCCAGAGTTATGGCCTTGACTAGATAACGACCCTTGTGAAAACTCTGGAATACCATTCTGACACCTTTTTTATGGGATGTGGGCGTCGTTTGCAAAACCAGCAAAACCACCATCTATAATTCTCCTTGACAACTGAGTGACTTGCTAGAGTATTTCAGAGGACAGTTAAAAGTGAACCACATTGAGTTACATGTAGACCAGATCAGGTATGGATGGCAGATCTCCTTCCCTAAAGGACATTAGTGAACCAGATAGATTGTTCCAAAAATCAATGATCGTTTCATGGCAACATTACTAAGCCCAGCTTTCAATTCCAGATTTTATTTATCAATTGAATGTATTAATTAATTGAATTTCAAATTCTGCCAGCTGCTATGGTGGGATTTGAACACATGTGTCCAGGATATTAGCCCGAGCCTCTGGATTACCAGTTCACTACATTACCACGACACCACTGTCACTGACTCTCCACCTCACGTCCCTCCCTTAAGACACTACATAAACCTTCCTCTTTGGCCAAGTGTTGGTCATCTGACCTCATATCTCCTGTTGTGTCTCAATGTCATACTTTGCTTGATAATGATGCTCTGAAGCACCTTGGGATGTTTTATTACATTAAAGGTACTCAATAAATATAACATGTTGTTGACGTTCACCAGATATGACTTGTCTTACCATATCCTTGCTGCTGGCCATTTGTTGTCCATTGTTTAGTTTTGTTTTCTTTCAAGCAGCGAATACTTTTGTCCAGGGATGTAAACTGGAAATTTCCCCATCAGTGACGTTAAGATGACTGGTCAGTAAATAAAGAGTTTACTTAATCTCTCCTTTTTTAATCAGGTTGCAACATTTATAACCCTTCAGTCCTCTGCCACGACTCACATTTCCAAGGAGGATTGGAAGATTCTGGCCAATACATTTGCTATTTCCAACTTTTCCTCCCTCAGCACCCCTCATACATACCATCCAGACTGGGTAAATGTTGCAGTTTATTGTGTTATTAAAAGTGTTGGATTGAAAGGGGTTAACTGAACCTGTTTGTTCAGTGACTGTAATTAATGTCAGTCTCCATGGACCCTAATTGTGTCGCTGGAGGGTTTTCCGTTTCTGTTAATAAGGGACTCTTTTCAATGTGTTGTCACATAGAGTCGGAGGGAGCATCACCCGCGGCACTAAGAGGGATCAGCAGCTCCAGAGAGTGGGAGAAGATAGATTAGAATCTGGGAACAACAGATTGCAATGTTACAACAATGGGTCAGAATCTGAGAACAATAGATTGGAATGTTACAACAATGGACAGGAGTTTATCCTCGGATCTTTACATTCTATCTACATATTATGATCAGCTACCATTAAACTATCGGATACGATATGCACTTGAAATTATTCAATACATTT
This sequence comes from Heterodontus francisci, assembly GCF_036365525.1. Taxonomy (NCBI): domain Eukaryota; kingdom Metazoa; phylum Chordata; class Chondrichthyes; order Heterodontiformes; family Heterodontidae; genus Heterodontus; species Heterodontus francisci. The sequence goes on from NW_027140753.1 coordinate 2,553,384, forward strand.
ACTATCCGATCCTGGCTATTGTTGGTGTCCCTGGTAAGTCTATAAAGCTATTAATTCTATAAGCCATATTTACCTACATTACTGTTCTTGCCATTTACTCTGCCCTCCTTGCTGCTGCTGTTATTCCTGGTGAATCTCTACCTCCAGCTATTAGCTGTGAAGCCATTGCTAATTGTGCTACAGTTCTTGTAATTTCATCTCTCATCTTGGTTGCTGTCTGTGCCCCTGGTAAGTCTCTATTTCACGCTAGGAGATCTGTAAACACTGTTCCACTGAAATACGGCTCTGTAATGTAAATTTTGGGAAGACTGAAGCCAGTGTTATTGGTCTCCATCACAAGCTCCATCCCCTATCTGGGAAACGCATACCCCTCCCTGCCCAATGTCTGAGAATAAACCAAACTGTTTACAACCGTTGTGTTCTATTTAAACCTGAGCAGAGTTCATCTCCATATTCTCTCCATCACCAACTCTGCCTACTACCAACTTTGTAATATCACCCGTCTCCACCTCTGCCTCAGCCATCTGCTGCATAAACCCTCATCCGTGCCTTTGTTGAATCGGCACTTGACTATTCCAATTCTATCATGCCCACCGTCGCAGTTAAAAACCTCCATAAACCACAGCCCATCCTGAACTCTGCTGTCTGTATCTTAACTCACACCCAATCCCGATCACCCATCACCCCTGTGCTCACTGACCCACATTGGCTCCCGTTCTGGCAGCACCTTAATTTTAATATTCTCATTCTTGTGTTTGAATCCCTACATGGCCTCACCCCCACAATTAGTCCCATTCCCCTGTCCATTCCCATATTCCAGAAAATCATTAGCCACGAAGTCTATTCCCATGTCACCTTTCAAAGTGAATTTCCTTCCCTCTCTATCTCTTCCTGGTGGTGCTTTTCGACTCTACAGCACCACTGTTGCCCACACAGTGGGTGCCTGGATCCCTAAAAGGGGGTGGACCGAGCTACCAGCCAATTCTGGTGTGGCCTGCACCCTGCCTCGTGTTGTGCCCGGGTGTACATCGTGTGTACTAGTAGCATGAGGAGTTGTGGAATGTCGCGTCAAACTGCTGTTGCAGCAGCTTTGATGCACGTCTTTGAAACTTGGTCTGTGTATGTCCACTGACCGCCTGTGTCAGTCACTCTCAGCTGAACATACATTCAGCAGCACGAGGAACCCCCTCCAGTGTTATTTAAAAGGACCAGCCATCCAACTTACAGGTTAGGGGCTTTTGACTTACTTCTGCTATTGTAAAGTTAGTGGAGGTGCTGTGGATGGTTTTCTGGCAGTTGTGTTGTGAGCTGCGGCAGACATTCAGGGAGGGCAGAGGATTTGGTGACCCAACTCAGGACGAGTTTAGTAAACTGTAGTTACAGCGTCTCTGGGTCTGTAACATGACCAACAAACGGAGCAGAGGTTGCAGAGAGGGGAAGCTCTGTAAAGAGGGAGGAGGAGGGGGCACTGCCATACCCACCCCGGGATTTCCAAGAGCACTTTTCCTACCTACTGCTAACCCAGGAGCAGTGTGTGAGGTGACTCTGATTCAATAAGGAGGTCAAAGAACTGAATAACCTCCTGTAACACGGCCTGGAGACCCCCTCCAGGGTAAGGACAGAGCTGTCAGTGGCTGTTAAGGTCACAGTTTCATTGAACGTCTATGTATCTGGATTTCTCCAAGCCTTATCCAACATAGAGTCATAGACAGTGATAGTCACAGAAAGTGTCCATTTGGTCCGTTGAGACCATGCCGACTGTCTCTGAAGCTATTCAGTCAGTCCCACACCCCCGCTTAATCCTTGTAGCCTGCAGGTTCACATCCTTCAAGCACCCATCCAGTTAACCTTTGAAATTGGAAGGAGGGATCAAATTGGATGTAAGCAAAGCTGGTAACTGAAGGTAGAAACGTAGAAGGTGATATTAGAAGGCAGGTGAAACAAAGGTTAGCATCAACTGGAATGCAGAATGTCAAGAAGACACGGTTAAGGGCACTCTACCTGAATGCACGCAGTATTCGGAACGAAGTAGATAATTTAAAGGCCCAAATAATGGTAAATGGGTATGATCGAATTGTCATAACGGAAACCTGGCGACAGGGTGTCCAAGGCTGGAACTGAATATTCAAGCATATTCGACACTTACGAAGGACAGGCAAAAAGGAATAGGAGTTGGTGTTGTACTGATAATAAGGGATGGGGGCAGGACATTAGTAAGGCAGGATCTCACGTCTGAAGAACAAAATGTGGAATCTGCTTGGGTGGAGCTAATAAACAGCAAGGCGCAGCAAACATTAGTAAGAGTTGTTTATAGGCCACCAAACAGTATTGGTAGTGTGGGGCATGGCATTTATCAGGAGATTAGTGAATCATCTAACAATGGTAACACTGTAATCATGGGTGACTTCAATCTTTATATAGATTGGGTAAACCTAATGAGAACTAATGCTATGGAGGACGAGTTTCTGGAGTGTGTTATGCATGTTTTTTTAGAGCCGTATTTTGAAGAACTGACTATAGAAGATATGTAATCAGACAGGGCACATTGATCTTATCGTAAAATAACCTTTAGGGATGAGTGCGCATAATGTTCTAAAATGTTACATTGTTTAAAAGTGAGGTAGTTCAATCTGAAGCCACGGTGTTACATTTTAACAAAGGAAATTTTGAAGGTATAAGGGGCAACTGGTAAACATTAGAAATGTAACAGTTTGTCATTTCATCTCTCCCCTCTCTGTCCCATCACGGTCCTTCCTTCTTGTTCTTCTTCCCCCTTTCCCTCGTTCATTTGCTCAAAGACTGTCACATTTCTAACGTTTGCCAGTTCTGATGAAGGATCACAGATCTGAAACATTAACACTGTTTCTGTCTACATAGATGCCGCCAGACCTGCTGAGCATTTCCGACACTTTCTGTTCTCATCCCTAAACTCTGGAATTCTCTCCCGAGTCCCTAAATACATTAAGGTGCACAGAGTCCAGTTTTAGGGAGTACTGCTTGCACAGAGTACTAAATACAGTAAAGTTAATGAGGGACTGAATTTGAAGAGATCCAAGAGTTGATCTCTTCCCAAAATTTAGTAAATTTTACATTTAGCATTTCACTTAATTTTAAGCTGAACTTGTAGTGTCTTTCACAGTCTGTTTTTGACATCTGGACAGTTGATTGATGCACATGGAATGGGAGGTTCAGTGTCAGCTTGGATTTAAAAAAACTGGCTTAATGGTAGAAAACAGTGAGTTGTCATAAATAATTGTTTTTCAGACAAGAGGAATGTAGCCAGTGGTGTTCCCCAAGGGTCAGTGCTAGGACCAGTGCTTTTTTCTGGTATGTATAAATGATTTGGATATTGGAATACAGAGCAAAATTTCAAAATTTGCTATGGTACCAAATCTGGAGGTGGGGCACACAGTGAGGTTGATACTGATCGATGTAACAAGAAATAGCCAGGCTAGCAGAATGGGCAGATAAGAGGCAGATGGAAGTTAATAGAGACAAGTGTGAGGTAATGCATTTTATCAGAAGTAACAGGGAGAGGCAATATATACTTCATGACACAGTTCTAAAGAGTATGCAGGGACAGAGGGACATGGGGTTCATGTACATAGATCATTGAAGGTGGAAGGACATATTGAGAGAGTCGTTAATAAAGCATATGGGATCTTGGGCTTCATAAATGGAAGTAGTGAGAACAGAAGAAGGACAGTTATGCTGCACGTTTATAAAGATCTGGTTAGGCCCCAACTGGAGTACTGCATCCAGTTCTGGTCACCACACTTTAGGAAGGATGTGAGGATCCTTAACAGGGTGCAGAGGAGATTTACCAGAATGGTTCCAGGGTTGGAGGATTTTATCTGCAAGGTTAATCTGGAAAAGATGGGATTGTTTTCCTTGCAGTAAAGAGATTGAGGGGAGATTTGATAGAGGCAGACAAGATGAAAACATGTTTGGATAAGGTAGACAGGACAAGATGCTCCCATTAACTAATGGTTCAAGGACTTGAGTGAAGTTTGAGGGCAAAAGATGCAGTGGGATGAGAGGAACAACTTTTTTACACAGTGAGAGCGAATAGCCTGGAAATCATTGCCTACGAGGGGGGTGGAAGCAGAGATGGTGACAGTAGAGCAGTGGTTAGCACCGCAGCCTTAGAGCTCCAGGGACCTGGATTCGATTCTGGGTATTGCCTGTGGGGAGTTTGAAAGTTCTTCCTGTGCCTGCGTGGGTTTTTGCCGGGCGCTCTGGTTTCCTCCCACATCCAAAGAATTGCAGGTGATAGGTAAATTGGTCGATGTAAATTGCCCCTAGTGTAGGCAGGTGACAGGGAATATGGGATTACTGTAGGGTTAGTATAAATGGGTGGTTGTTGGTCGGCACAGGCACGGTGGGCCGAAGGGCCTGATTCAGTGCTGTATCATAAAAAATAAATAAGAGAATGATTTCAAAAGGATATTGGATGAACACTTGAGGGAAATAAACTTGTAGGAATATAGAGACAGAGCTGGGGAATGAGACTGACTGGATTTATCAACAAAGGGCTGGCATGGACACGATGGGACGAATGGCCTCATCCTCTGCTGAAATGACTATGACTCTCTGACAGGTGAATATTATTACAACTGCTTTCCTATACTGGGAAAGTTTATAATGGACTGGGCAGTATCACCCTGTTGAACCCCGTGATGTAAGTGAAATGTTTGATGCCCCAGAACATGGTTAACAAATGTCCTTCACAAACAGAGTAAATCAGTTCAGACCCACTCACAATTCTGGAGTCATTCACAATGGGGAGTAGTTTCTGCTGGTTTTCTCTACATAGGACAACAGTCAGGCTTTTCACTGTGTCCCCCACCTCCATATGGAATGTCTTGTCAGGGTTAGGTGAGATAAGACAGGGTACCTGGGCGATAGCTTTCTTCAGTTGTGTTACGGCTTCCGTGCTCACTTCAGTCCAACCGGGTTAAACCTGGTCATCATCACCATTAGGTAGTTCATAAAGAGGAGTCACAGTCTCTGAAAATCAAGGAATGAGTGTCCACTGATGGCCCCCAGCCTGAGGATAGGACACAGGGCAGTCTTTGAGGTGGACAGCGGTCGACACGGGATGATGGTCCACTGATAACCCACCAGCCTGAGGATAGGACACAGGGCAGTCTTTGAGTTGGATAGGGGTAGACACTGGATGACGGTCCACTGATACCCCACCAGCCTGAGGATAGTACTCATGGCAGTCCTTGAGGAGGACAGGGGTAGACACTGGATGGTCTCGATCTGATGTTGCTCTGGGCTGATGCTGGATGATCCAATGTGGACACCTAGAAAGGTGATGCGATCTTACACCAGCTGGGCCTTATGTGGATGTTCTTTTAGTCCAACTCGCAAAGTAACTGCAGTAGTTCCTGTAAAAGGGTTAAATGTGTGGACACGGTCTGTGGTGATGAGGAGGAGATCATCGACATATTGCAGCAAGCAGGAAGACTGTGAAAGTTTCAGAGCGGCCCCGGCCATACGTTAGTGGAAAATAGTCGGATTATTGTGGAACCCCTTGTGACAGACATGTCCAGGGTAACTCTGGTCCTCAGAAGTAAATGTGAATTTAAATTGTTTCTCTCCTTTTACTGGGATACTCCAATAACCATTAGAGCTACCCAGGGTGTTGAAGACAGCCCTCCCGCTGGGAATCCGGGAGAGTAGGGTGGGTGTCTCTCAGACAACCGGGTTCACACAGGAGTGACTGAGTTGAGTTTGTGATGGTCAACAGTCAATCACCAGCTGCCATACGGTTTTCAAACCGGCCAAATGGGGCAGTTAATAATGAATGTGTCTTTGTGAACTACACCCTCGTATAACAATGATTGATAGTGTCTGGAATGTATGATATAATCTCAGCTCGGAAAGAGTATTGCTTCATGGAGCAAACAATGGTCAGTCAATTTCTTCAGGTCTGCTCATGTTTTCACAGTCATCTTTATGGGTTGTGATTACACTCAGCACCGACTCGAGAATCGCCTTTACCTCAGGGTCATCAGAGGTGTCTGGTTCACACTCCTCTGAGATTATAATCATGAATATTGAGGGTGCAATGGACACCAGAGTAGGGGTAAGATTTAATGTTTTTCAGTTCCACAATGTACAAATATAGGGATAATCAATTACTGCTGATAACCTTTGAGCACATTACTGCCCAGTAGTCCCTGTCCATTATATAGGATCATATAAAAGGGAGGCAGGACTTTGACATGAACTCCGTTCCCTCTCCTACACCACGAAGGGTCACAAGCAGTTTATTGAGGAATAACAGTTCAGATACAGCATACCATCAGAATAGACAGAGTTGACATGCGGCCTGTGGCAGGTGAGAAAGGCTTTATGGCTATGGTTGAGATGTTAGAAGCGATTGATCTTTATGTCGTCATTGTCAACAGGAATAGTGCTGGAAGACTGGAGGATAGCAAATGTTGTCCCCTTGTTCAAGAAGGGGAGTAGAGACAGCCCTGGTAATTATAGACCTGTGAGCCTTACTTCGGTTGTGGGTAAAATGTTGGAAAAGGTTATAAGAGACAGGATTTATAATCATCTCGAAAAGAATAAGTTCATTAGCGATAGTCAGCACGGTTTTGTGAAGGGTAGGTCGTGCCTCACAAACCTTATTGAGTTTTTCGAGAAGGTGACCAAACAGGTGGATGAGGGTAAAGCAGTGGATGTGGTGTATATGGATTTCAGTAAGGCATTTGATAAGGTTCCCCACGGTAGGCTATTGCAGAAAATACGGAAGTATGGGGTTGAAGGTGATTTGGAGCTTTGGATCAGAAATTGGCTAGCTGAAAGAAGACAGAGGGTGGTGGTTGATGGCAAATGTTCATCCTGGAGTTTAGTTACTAGTGGTGTACCGCAAGGATCTGTTTTGGGGCCACTGCTGTTTGTCATTTTAATAAATGACCTGGAAGAGGGTGTAGAAGGGTGGATTAGTAAATTTGCGGATGACACTAAGGTCGCTGGAGTTGTGGATAGTGCCGAAGGATGTTGTAGGGTACAGAGGGACATAGATAGGCTGCAGAGCTGGGCTGAGAGATGGCAAATGGAGTTTAATGCGGAAAAGTGTGAGGTGATTCACTTTGGAAGGCGTAACAGGAATGCAGAGTACTGGGCTAATGGGAAGATTCTTGGTAGTGTAGATGAGCAGAGAGATCTTGGTGTCCAGGTACATAAATCCCTGAAAGTTGCTACCCAGGTTAATAGGGCTGTTAAGAAGGCATATGGTGTGTTAGCTTTTATTAGTAGGGGGATCGAGTTTCGGAGCCACGAGGTCATGCTGCAGCTGTACAAAACTCTGGTGCGGCCGCACCTGGAGTATTGCGTGCAGTTCTGGTCACCGCATTATAGGAAGGATGTGGAAGCTTTGGAAAGGGTGCAGAGGAGATTTACTAGGATGTTGCCTGGTATGGAGGGAAGGTCTTATGAGGAAAGGCTGAGGGACTTGAGGTTGTTTTCGTTGGAGAGAAGGAGGAGGAGAGGTGACTTAATAGAGACATATAAGATAATCAGAGGGTTAGATAGGGTGGATAGTGAGAGTCTTTTTCCTCGGATGGTGATGGCAAACACGAGGGGACATAGCTTTAAGTTGAGGGGTGATAGATATAGGACAGATGTCAGAGGTAGTTTCTTTACTCAGAGAGTAGTAGGGGCGTGGAACGCCCTGTCTGCAACAGTAGTGGACTCGCCAACTTTAAGGGCATTTAAGTGGTCATTGGATAGACATATGGATGAAAATGGAATAGTGTAGGTCAGATGGTTTCACAGGTCGGCGCAACATCGAGGGCCGAAGGGCCTGTACTGCGCTGTAATGTTCTAATCTAATCTAATTAGTAAAGACGTTTCGTTTCGAGATACAGCACCGAAACAGACCCTTCGGCCCACCGAGTTTGTGCCGACCATCATCCACCCATTTATACTAATTCCATATTCATACCATCTACCTATACTAGGGGCAATTTATAATGGCCAATTAACCTATCAACCAGCAGGTCTTTGGCATGTGGGAGGAAAACGGAGCACCCGAAGGAAACAGACGCAGACACAGGGATAACTTGCAAACTCCACACAGGCAGTACTCAGAATTGAACTCGGGTTATTGGAGCTGTGAGGCTGCGGTGCTAACCACTGCGCCACTGTGCCACCCACATGGCAGGGCACGCAGAATAATTCAAGGTGATCAGGCAGAGTCGACATGCTTTTGTGAAACGGAAACCATGTTTAACCAATTTATTGGAGTTCTTTGAAGAAGTAACAGGTGCTGTGGATAAAGGGGAACTGGTGGATGTACTGTACTTAGATTTCCAGAAGGGATTTCATAATGTGCCACATCAAAGTTCATTGTGGAATATAAAAGCTCATGGTGTAGGGGGCAACCTATTGGCATCGATGGAAGATTGGCTAACTAACAGGAAACAGAGAGTAGGCTTAAATGGATCATTTTCTGTTTGGCAAGATGTAACGAGTGGTGTATCACAGGGATCAGTGCTGGGGACTTAACTCTTAACAATTTATATATATCACTTGGATGAAGGGACCAAAGGTATGGTTGCTAAATTTTCTGATGACAGAAACGTCGGTTGGAAAGTAAGTTGTGACGAGGACACAAGTGAGCCAGAAAGGGATAGATAGATTGAGTGAGTGGGTAAAGATCTGGTAAATGGAGCATAATGTGGGAAAATATGAAATTGTCCATTTTGGCAGGAAGAATAAAAATTAAGCACATAATCACAATGGTGAGAGATTTCAGAGCTCTACCATCCAGGGTGAACTGAGAGTCCTTGTGCATACATTGTAAAAGGTTAGTATGTAGGTACTGCAAGTAATTAGGAAAACTAATAGAATGTTATCGTCCAATGCAGGAGGAATTGAATACAAATGTAAAGAGGTTATGTTTCAGTTACATAGGGAGACCACTTCTGGAATACTGTGCACAGTATTGGTTTCCTTATTTCAGGACAGATGTAAATGCGTTCGAAACAGTTCAGAGAAGGTTTACTCGACTAATGCCTGGAATGGGCGGGTTGTCTTATGAGGAAATGCTCGGCAGGCTAGGCTTATATCAGCTGGAGTTTAGAAGAGTAAGAGGCGATTTGATTGAAACTTATATGATTCTGAGTGGGACAGAGCAAATCAGCGCGACAGAGAGAGAAATAACGAGAGAGAGAGAGCTCAACTCATCTGCTGCTAAAACCCTCACCCATGCCTTTTCTGATCTCGAGACTTGACTATTCTAACACTCTCCTGGCTGCTCTCCCACATTCCACTCTCTGAATCATTGTGATCATCCAAAACTCTGCTGCCATCTTCTAATTTACACCAAGTTCTGTTCACACAACATCCCTGTGCTCACAGACCTACATTGGCTCTTGGTCCAGTAACACCTCAATTTTAATATTCTCACTCATGTGATCAAATCCCTCCATGGCCTCACCCCTCTGATTATCCCAATCCCCTGTCCATTTCCAATATTCCTGAAACTTGTTCATCTGAAAGTCTTTTTCTAATTCCTTTTTTAAGGTGCGTTTCTTTCCCTCTGTCTCTCTCCCTGACCACACATTTCATTTCTCCAGCTCCACTGGTGCTGTGGAAGTTTGGATCCATAAAATGGTGTGAGCTGCACTGCCGGTCACATCCAGCACATTGGACAGGAAACCCAGGCTGGCCAGAGTGATAGCGTGGGTGTTACGTGTGCGTGTCTGTAGTATGAGGAGGATCTGAATATTGTGTCAATCAGCCATTCCGGCAGCTTTGAAATACGTCTTTGAAACTTGGTCTGTGCATGTCCACTGACCGCCTGTGTCAGTCACTCTCAGCTGAACATACATTCAGCAGCACGAGGAACCCCCTCTAATGCTATTTAAAAGGACCAAGCATCCAACCTACAGGTGAGGGGCTTTTGACTTACTTCTGCTATTGTAAAGTTAGTGGAGGTGCTGTGGATGGTTTTCTGGAGGTTGTGTTGTGACCAACGACAGACATTCAAGAAGGACAGAGGATTTGGTGACCCGACCCTGGACGAGGTCTGGGGACTATAGTTACAGTGTCTCTGGGTCTGTAACATGACCAAAAAATGGAGCAGAAACTGCAGAGAGGGGAGGCTCAGTAAAGAGCGAGGAGGAAGGGGTTCTGCCTTACCCATCCCGGGATTTCAAAGAGCAAAAAGAGCAGTGATCCTAATACAAAGCCCTGGGGAACACCACTGTATACTCCCATCGAGTCTGAACAACAACCTTTCACCACTTCTCTCTGTTTGCTGTTCCTTAACCAATATTTAATATTTGGAAGACTGAAGCCATTGTTTTCACTCTCCACTCCAACTCTGTTCCCTGGCTATTGATTCCATCCCTCTCCCTGCTAACAATCTGAGATTCAGACAGTCTGTTTGCAACCTTAGTGTCACATTTCACCACAAAATGAGCTTTAACCTTATTTTCAGGATAACATTAAAGCCGCCTATTTCCACATCAGTAACATCGCCCGACTTCACCCCTGCCTCAGCCCATCTGCAGCTGAAACCTCATTCATGCCTTTGTCACCTCTAGATGTGATTATTCCAACTCACTCCTGGCTGATCTCCCACATCTACTGTCTGAAAACTTGAAGTCATCCAAAACTCTGCTCCCCATGTCTTAGCTCACACCAAGTCCCGTTCATCTATCCCTGACTGACATTGTCTCCCAGTCAACCAAAGTTTTGATTTTAAAATTCTCCACCTTGTTTCCATTTCCTTCCATGGCCTCGTCCCTTCCTACCTCTGTTATCTCCTCCGGCTCCACAACCCACCGAGCTATCTGAGCTCCTCTAATTCTGGCCTCTTGTGCATCCCTGATTTTAATCACTGCAACACTGGCGGCCGTGCCTTCAGCTGCCGGGGCCCTAAGCTGTGTAATATCTTCCCTGCACCTCTTTGCCTCTCCACATCGCTTTCCTCCTTTAAGACACTCCTTAAAACCTACCTCTTTGACTAAGCTGTTGGTCATCTGACCTAATTTCTCCTATTGTGTCTCAGTGTTATACCTTCCTTCTTAATGCCCCTGTGAAGCACCTTGGGATATTTTACAACGTTTATGGCATTATAAAAATATAAGTTTTTGTTGTTGAATTTTGCCAGAAATGATTTTTCATGAGCATATCCATGTTGCTAGCCAGTTACTATCCACTGGTTTTCCAAGTAACAAATATTTTTCTCCTGGGTTGTCACCTTTAGATTTTCCCCCAGTGGTGACACTAGTCTGACTGGTCAATAATTGGAGGGTTTATCCTATCTCTCCTTTTTTAAACAGGTTGTAACATTTGCAACCATCCAGTCCTCTGTCACCACTCCCATATCCAAGGAGAATTGAATGATTCTGGCCAGTGCCTCTGCTATTGCCACCATTCCTTCCCTCAGCAACCCTCATACATCCCATCCACACTGGGTAAATGTTCCACTTTATTGTGATACTGAAACTGCTGGATTGAAAGGTGTTAACTGAATCTGTTTGTTCAGTGATTGTAATTAATGTCAGTCTCCATGGATCCTAATTGTGTCACTGGAGGGTTTCCATCTTCTATTAAAATGGGACTCCTTTCAACGTGTTATCCCATACTGTGAGCTGGAGCATAACCCCGGCACTAACAGGGATCAGCGGCTCCAGAGAGAGGGAGAGGATAGATCAGAATCTGGGAACAATAGATTGGAATGTTACAACAATAGATAGGAGATTATCCTGAGATATATACATTCTTTCTACATATTATGATCGGTTCTCATTAAACTCTCGGATCTATCGCGCACTTCAGATTATTGAATACATTTACTATCCCATCCTCGCTAGTGTTGGTGTCCCTGGTAAGTCTCTCTCTCTCTCTCTCTCTGTCCAGCTATTAATTCTATAAACCGTTTTTAACTGCATTACTGCTCCTGTCATTTACTCTGCCCTGCTTGCTGCTGTTATTATTCTTGGTGAATATCTCCAACTAATAGCTCTACAAACCATTGCTAATAGTATTACTGTTCTTGTCATTTACTCTCTCATCTTTGCTTCTGCTGCTGTTTACATTTCCAGCTAGGAGATCTGTAAACCCTGTTTCACTGAAATACGGTTCTGCAATGTAAACTTTGGGAAGACTGAAGCCAGTGTCATTGGTCTCCATCACAAACTCCATCCCCTATCTGTCAAACTCATCCCCCACCCTGTCTAATGTCTGAGGCAGAACCAGACTGTTTACAACCTCTGTGTTCGATATAAACCTGAGCTGAGTATATTTCCATATTGTCTCCATCATCAACCGTGCCTACTACCACCTCTGCAATATCACCCATATTCACCACTGCCTCAGCCTATCTGCTGCATAAACCCTCATCTGTACCTTTGTTAAATCCACACTTGACTATTCCAAATCTATCCTGGTCACCTCCCAGTTATAAAATTCCATAAACCACAGACCATCCAGAGCTCTGCTGCCTGTTTCTGGACTGACACCAAATCCCGATCACCCATCACCCCTGTGCTCACTGATCGACATTGACTCCCGGTCTGACAGCATCTTAATTTTAATATTCTCATTCTTGTGTTTGAATCTATTCATGGCCTCGCCCCTCCCATTAGACCCATTCCCCTTCTATTTCACATATTCTTGAAAATCTTATCCCTTCAACCTAATATCCAATTTCCTTTTTAAAGTGAGTTGCTTTAAATCCCTATCTTCCACGACTGTGATTTTCAATCTGTGGCACCAGTGGTGCCAACGCCACGCTAACCCTGCTTCATAAAATGACGTCAACAGCACAGCCGGCTACTTCTATCATGGTGAACACAATGCCCCATGCTGGACAGGGCTCTACTGTGGTCAGCACAGTGCCCCATGCTGGACAGGGCTCTACTGTGGTCAGCACAGTGCCCCATGTTGGGCAGGGCTCTAGTGTGGTCAGCACATTGCCCCATGCTGGACAGGGATCTGGTGTGGACAGCACAGTGTCCCATGCTGGACAGAGCTCTAGTGTGGTCAGTACAGTGCCCCATGCTGGGCAGGGCACTAGTGTGGTCAGCACAGTGCCCCATGCTGGACAGGGCTCTGGTGTGGACAGCACAGTGTCCCATGCTGGACAGAGCTCTAGTGTGGTCAGCACAGTGCCCATGCTGGGCAGGGCTCTAGTGTGGTCAGCACAGTGTCCCATGCTGGGCAGGGCTCTAGTGTCGTCAGCACAGTGCCCCATGCTGGGCAGGGCTCTAGTGTGGTCAGTACAGTGCCCCATGCTGGACAGGGCTGTAGTGTGGTCAGCACACTGCCCCATGCTGGACAGGGCTCTAGTGTGGTCAGCACAGTGCCCCATGCTGGACAGGGCTCTAGTGTGGTCAGCACAGTGCCCCATGCTGGACAGGGCTCTAGTGTGGTCAGCACAGTGCCTCATGCAGGACACTGCTCCAGTGTGGTCAGCACACTGTCCCATGCTGGACAGGGCTTTAGTGTGGTCAGCACAGTGCCCCATGCAGGACACTGCTCTAGTGTGGTCAGCACAATGCCCCATGCTGGACACGGCTCTAGTGTGGTCAGCACAGTGCCCCATGCTGGATAGGGCTCTAGTGTGGTCAGCACAGTGCCCCATGCTGGACAGGGCTCTAGTGTGGTCAGCACAGTGCCCCATGCTGGACAGGGCTCTAGTGTGGTCAGCACAGTTCCCCAAGCTTGACAGGGCTTCAGTGTGGTCAGCACAGTGTCCCATGCTGGACAGGGCTCTAGTGTGGTCAGCACAGTGCCCCATGCTGGACAGGGCTCTAGTGTGGTCAGCACAGTGCCCCATGCTGGACAGGGCTCTAGTGTGGTCAGCACAGTGCCTCATGCAGGACACTGCTCTAGTGTGGTCAGCAGACTGTCCCATGCTGGACAGGGCTCTAGTGTGGTCAGCACAGTGCCCCATGCAGGACACTGCTCTAGTGTGATCAGCACAGTGCCCCATGCTGGTCACGGCTCTAGTATGGTCAGCACAGTGTCCCATGCTGGACAGGGCTCTAGTGTGGTCAGCACAGTGCCCCATGCTGGACAGGGATCTAGTGTGGTCAGCACAGTGCCCCATGCTGGACAGGGCTCTAGTGTGGTCAGCACAGTGCCCCATGCTGGACAGGGCTCTCGTGTGGTCAGCACAGTTTCCCATGCTGGACAGGGCTTCAGTGTGGTCAGCACAGTGTCCCAGGCTGGACAGGGCTCTAGTGTGGTCAGCACAGTGCCCCATGCTTGGCAGGGCTCTATTGTGGTCAGCACAGTGAACCATGCTGGACAGCGCTCTGGTGTGGTCAGCACTGTGCCCCATGCGGGGCAAGGGTCTCGTCCTGTTATAACATGCATGTGATGCTCATATTTGGAGTGTTTTGAATGTTACGTCAGTCAGCGATTCTGACAGCTTTGATGTACGTCTTTGAAACTTGATCTGTGCATGTCCACTGACCGCCCGTTTTAGCCACTGTCGGATGAACATACATTCAGCAGCACGAGGAACTCCCTCCAATGTTATTTAAAAGGACCAGGCATCCAACTTACAGGTGAGGGACTTTAGACTTACTTCTGCTATTGAAAAGTTAGTGACGTGCTGTGGATGGTTTTCTGCAGGTTGTGTTGTGAGCAACTACAGACATTCAGGGAGGACAGAGGATTTGGTGACCTAACACTGGACGAGTTATGGGGACTGTAGTTAAAGTGTTTCTGGATCTGTAACATGATCAATAAATGGAGCAGAGTCTGCTGAGAGGTGAAGCTCTGTGAAGAGGAAGGAGGAGGGGGCTCTGACCTACCCACTCCGGGTTTTCCAAGAGCACCATTCCGACATACACCTAACCCCGGAGCAATGTGTGAGGTGACTTTGATTCAATAAGGATGTGGTCACAGAGCAGTGTCACCTCCTGTAGAACGTCCTGGAGCCTCACACCATGGTGAGGACGGAACTGTCAGTGGCTGTTAAGGTCACAGTTTCATTGAACCTCAATGTATCTGGATCTTTCAAGGCAATAGCAGGCGTCACAGTGGCGCAGTGGTAAGCACCGCAACCACACCACTCCCGCAACCCGGGTTCAATTCTGGGTACTGCCTGTGCGGAGTTTGCATGTTCTCCCTGTTTTTGCGTGGGTTTCCTCCCACATGCCAAAGACTTGCAGGTTGATAGGTAAATTGGCCGTTCACAATTTCCCCTAGTGCAGGTAGGTGGGAAATATAGGGACAGGTGGGGATGTGGTAGGAATATGAGATTAGTGTAGCATTCGTATAAATGGGTGGTTGATGGTCGGCACAGACTCGGTGGGCCGAAGGGCCTGTTTCAGTGCTGTATCTCTAAACTAAACTAAACTGACATAGAGTGGTAGAAATTGATGGAGTCATGGAGTCACGTACGACACAGAAAGTGGCCATTCTGCCCCTCCGTGTTCAGTCAATCCCAATAACCCGTTCATTCCCCAGATCCCTGCAAGTTTATTTCCTTCAGGTGCCCATCCAGTTTCCTTTTGAAATCATTGATTGTCTTGCCTTCCACCACCCTCATGGGCAGTGAGTTCCAGCTCGTTACCACCCACTGTGTAAAAAAACTCTTCCTTATTTTCCCCCTGCATCTATTACCTAAAACCTTCCATTTGTGTCCCCGAGTCCGTCTTTCATCAGTTAATGGGAACAGTTTTTCCTTGTCTATCTTATCTAAGCCATCATAATCTTGTACAACTCTATCAAATCTCTCTCAATCCCCTTTACTTCAAGGGAGAACAACTCCATCTTCTCAAAACTATCCTTGTAACTAACCATCCGCCGCTCCCCCCTCCCATCCCTGGAACTATTCTGGTAAATCTCCTCTGCACCCTCTCAAGGACCTTCACATCCTTCCTGAAGTGTGGTGACCAGAACTGGACACAGTTCTCTAGTTGGGGCCTAACCAAAGCTTTACAAATTTTCAGCATAACTTCCCTGATTTTGTATCTTTGCCTCTAATCATGAAGCCCAATATCTGATAAGCTTTGATGAACACTCTCCCAATATGTCCTTCCACCTTCAAAGATCAATGCATATGGAGCCCCAGGTCCCTCTGTTCCTGCACAATCTTTAGACCTATGCCATTAAGTCTATATTGCTTTCCTATTCTTTCTGCCAAAATGCATCACCTCACACTGTCAGCACAGAGCCCCAGGCTGGACAGGGCTCTAGTGTGGTTAGCACAGTGCCCCATGCTGGACAGGGCTCTAGTGTGGTCAGCACAGTGTCCCATGCTGGGCAGGGCTCTAGTGTGGTCAGCACAGTGCCTCATGCAGGACACTCCTCTAGTGTGGTCAGCACACTGTCCCATGCTGGACAGGGCTCTAGTGTGGTCAGCACACTGCCCCATGCAGGACACTGCTCTAGTGTGGTCAGCACAATGCCCCATGCTGGACACGGCTCCAGTGTGGTCAGCACAGTGTCCCATGCTGGACAGGGCTCTAGTGTGGTCAGCACAGTGCCCCATGCTGGACAGGGCTCTAGTGTGGTCAGCACAGTGCCCCATGCTGGAAAGGGCTCTAGTGTGGTCAGCACAGTGTCCCATGCTGGACAGGGCTCTAGTGTGGTCAGCACAGTGTCCCATGCTGGACAGGGCTCTAGTGTGGTCAGCACAGTGTCCCATGCTGGACAGGGCTCTAGTGTGGTCAACACAGTGCCCCATGCTGGACAGGGCTCTAGTGTGGTCAGCACAGTGCCTCATGCAGGACACTGCTCTAGTGTGGTCAGCAGACTGTCCCATGCTGGACAGGGCTCTAGTGTGGTCAGCACAGTGCCCCATGCAGGACACTGCTCTAGGGTGGTCAGCACAGTGCCCCATGCTGGTCACGGCTCTAGTATGGTCAGCACAGTGTCCCATGCTGGACAGGACTCTCGTGTGGTCAGCACAGTGCCCCATGCTGGACAGGGCTCTCGTGTGGTCAGCACAGTGTCCCATGCTGGAGAGGGCTTCAGTGTGGTCAGCACAGTTTCCCAGGCTGGACAGGGCTCTAGTGTGGTCAGCACAGTGCCCCATGCTTGGCAGGGCTCTATTGTGGTCAGCACATTGAGCCATGCTGGACAGGGCTCTCGTGTGGTCAGCACAGTGCCCCATGCTGGACAGGGCTCTAGTGTGGTCAGCACAGTGCCCCATGCTGGACAGGGCTCTAGTGTGGTCAGCACTGTGTCCCATGCTGGACAGGGCTCTAGTGTGGTCAGCACAGTGTCCCATGCTGGACAGGGCTCTAGTGCGGTCAGCACAGTGCCCCATGCTGGACAGGGCTCTAGTGTGGTCAGCACAGTGCCTCATGCAGGACACTGCTCTAGTGTGGTCAGCACAGTGCCCCATGCTGGACAGGGCTCTAGTGTGGTCAGCACAGTGCCCCATGCAGGACACTGCTCTAGTGTGGTCAGCACAGTGCCCCATGCTGGTCACGGCTCGAGTATGGTCAGCACAGTGCCCCATGATGGACAGGGCTTTCGTGTGGTCAGCACAGTGCCCCATGCTGGACACGGATCTAGTGTGGTCAGCACAGTGCCCCTTGCTGGACAGGGCTCTAGTGTGGTCAGCACAGTGCCCCATGCTGGACAGGGCTCTCGTGTTGTCAGCACAGTGTCCCATGCTGGACAGGGCTTCAGTGTGGTCAGCACAGTGTCCCATGCTGGACAGGGCTCTAGTGTGGTCAGCACAGTGCCCCATGCTGGACAGGGATCTAGTGTGGTCAGCACAGTGCCCCATGCTGGACAGGGCTCTAGTGTGGTCAGCACAGTGCCTCATGCAGGACACTGCTCTAGTGTGGTCAGCAGACTGTCCCATGCTGGACAGGGCTCTAGTGTGGTCAGCACAGTGCCCCATGCAGGACACTGCTCTAGTGTGATCAGCACAGTGCCCCATGCTGGTCACGGCTCTAGTATGGTCAGCACAGTGTCCCATGCTGGACAGGGCTCTAGTGTGGTCAGCACAGTGCCCCATGCTGGACAGGGATCTAGTGTGGTCAGCACAGTGCCCCATGCTGGACAGGGCTCTAGTGTGGTCAGCACAGTGCCCCATGCTGGACAGGGCTCTCGTGTGGTCAGCACAGTTTCCCATGCTGGACAGGGCTTCAGTGTGGTCAGCACAGTGTCCCAGGCTGGACAGGGCTCTAGTGTGTTCAGCACAGTGCCCCATGCTTGGCAGGGCTCTATTGTGGTCAGCACAGTGAACCATGCTGGACAGCGCTCTGGTGTGGTCAGCACTGTGCCCCATGCGGGGCAAGGGTCTCGTCCTGTTATAACATGCATGTGATGCTCATATTTGGAGTGTTTTGAATGTTACGTCAGTCAGCGATTCTGACAGCTTTGATGTACGTCTTTGAAACTTGATCTGTGCATGTCCACTGACCGCCCGTTTTAGCCACTGTCGGATGAACATACATTCAGCAGCACGAGGAACTCCCTCCAATGTTATTTAAAAGGACCAGGCATCCAACTTACAGGTGAGGGACTTTAGACTTACTTCTGCTATTGAAAAGTTAGTGACGTGCTGTGGATGGTTTTCTGCAGGTTGTGTTGTGAGCAACTACAGACATTCAGGGAGGACAGAGGATTTGGTGACCTAACACTGGACGAGTTATGGGGACTGTAGTTAAAGTGTTTCTGGATCTGTAACATGATCAATAAATGGAGCAGAGTCTGCTGAGAGGTGAAGCTCTGTGAAGAGGAAGGAGGAGGGGGCTCTGACCTACCCACTCCGGGTTTTCCAAGAGCACCATTCCGACATACACCTAACCCCGGAGCAATGTGTGAGGTGACTTTGATTCAATAAGGATGTGGTCACAGAGCAGTGTCACCTCCTGTAGAACGTCCTGGAGCCTCACACCATGGTGAGGACGGAACTGTCAGTGGCTGTTAAGGTCACAGTTTCATTGAACCTCAATGTATCTGGATCTTTCAAGGCAATAGCAGGCGTCACAGTGGCGCAGTGGTAAGCACCGCAACCACACCACTCCCGCAACCCGGGTTCAATTCTGGGTACTGCCTGTGCGGAGTTTGCATGTTCTCCCTGTTTTTGCGTGGGTTTCCTCCCACATGCCAAAGACTTGCAGGTTGATAGGTAAATTGGCCGTTCACAATTTCCCCTAGTGCAGGTAGGTGGGAAATATAGGGACAGGTGGGGATGTGGTAGGAATATGAGATTAGTGTAGCATTCGTATAAATGGGTGGTTGATGGTCGGCACAGACTCGGTGGGCCGAAGGGCCTGTTTCAGTGCTGTATCTCTAAACTAAACTAAACTGACATAGAGTGGTAGAAATTGATGGAGTCATGGAGTCACGTACGACACAGAAAGTGGCCATTCTGCCCCTCCGTGTTCAGTCAATCCCAATAACCCGTTCATTCCCCAGATCCCTGCAAGTTTATTTCCTTCAGGTGCCCATCCAGTTTCCTTTTGAAATCATTGATTGTCTTGCCTTCCACCACCCTCATTGGCAGTGAGTTGCAGCTCGTTACCACCCACTGTGTAAAAAAACTCTTCCTTATTTTCCCCCTGCATCTATTACCTAAAACCTTCCATTTGTGTCCCCGAGTCCGTCTTTCATCAGTTAATGGGAACAGTTTTTCCTTGTCTATCTTATCTAAGCCATCATAATCTTGTACAACTCTATCAAATCTCTCTCAATCCCCTTTACTTCAAGGGAGAACAACTCCATCTTCTCAAAACTATCCTTGTAACTAACCATCCGCCGCTCCCCCCTCCCATCCCTGGAACTATTCTGGTAAATCTCCTCTGCACCCTCTCAAGGACCTTCACATCCTTCCTGAAGTGTGGTGACCAGAACTGGACACAGTTCTCTAGTTGGGGCCTAACCAAAGCTTTACAAATTTTCAGCATAACTTCCCTGATTTTGTATCTTTGCCTCTAATCATGAAGCCCAATATCTGATAAGCTTTGATGAACACTCTCCCAATATGTCCTTCCACCTTCAAAGATCAATGCATATGGAGCCCCAGGTCCCTCTGTTCCTGCACAATCTTTAGACCTATGCCATTAAGTCTATATTGCTTTCCTATTCTTTCTGCCAAAATGCATCACCTCACACTGTCAGCACAGAGCCCCAGGCTGGACAGGGCTCTAGTGTGGTTAGCACAGTGCCCCATGCTGGACAGGGCTCTAGTGTGGTCAGCACAGTGTCCCATGCTGGGCAGGGCTCTAGTGTGGTCAGCACAGTGCCTCATGCAGGACACTCCTCTAGTGTGGTCAGCACACTGTCCCATGCTGGACAGGGCTCTAGTGTGGTCAGCACACTGCCCCATGCAGGACACTGCTCTAGTGTGGTCAGCACAATGCCCCATGCTGGACACGGCTCCAGTGTGGTCAGCACAGTGTCCCATGCTGGACAGGGCTCTAGTGTGGTCAGCACAGTGCCCCATGCTGGACAGGGCTCTAGTGTGGTCAGCACAGTGCCCCATGCTGGAAAGGGCTCTAGTGTGGTCAGCACAGTGCCCCATGCTGGACAGGGCTCTAGTGTGGTCAGCACAGTGTCCCATGCTGGACAGGGCTCTAGTGTGGTCAGCACAGTGTCCCATGCTGGACAGGGCTCTAGTGTGGTCAACACAGTGCCCCATGCTGGACAGGGCTCTAGTGTGGTCAGCACAGTGCCTCATGCAGGACGCTGCTCTAGTGTGGTCAGCAGACTGTCCCATGCTGGACAGGGCTCTAGTGTGGTCAGCACAGTGCCCCATGCAGGACACTGCTCTAGGGTGGTCAGCACAGTGCCCCATGCTGGTCACGG
The DNA here is from genome assembly GCF_036365525.1 of Heterodontus francisci. Classification (NCBI taxonomy): domain Eukaryota; kingdom Metazoa; phylum Chordata; class Chondrichthyes; order Heterodontiformes; family Heterodontidae; genus Heterodontus; species Heterodontus francisci. The sequence continues at coordinate 2,574,150 of NW_027140753.1, forward strand.
CTCTAGTATGGTCAGCACAGTGTCCCATGCTGGACAGGGCTCTCGTGTGGTCAGCACAGTGCCCCATGCTGGACAGGGCTCTCGTGTGGTCAGCACAGTGTCCCATGCTGGAGAGGGCTTCAGTGTGGTCAGCACAGTTTCCCAGGCTGGACAGGGCTCTAGTGTGGTCAGAACAGTGCCCCATGCTTGGCAGGGCTCTATTGTGGTCAGCACATTGAGCCATGCTGGACAGGGCTCTCGTGTGGTCAGCACAGTGCCCCATGCTGGACAGGGCTCTAGTGTGGTCAGCACAGTGCCCCATGCTGGACAGGGCTCTAGTGTGGTCAGCACTGTGTCCCATGCTGGACAGGGCTCTAGTGTGGTCAGCACAGTGTCCCATGCTGGACAGGGCTCTAGTGCGGTCAGCACAGTGCCCCATGCTGGACAGGGCTCTAGTGTGGTCAGCACAGTGCCTCATGCAGGACACTGCTCTAGTGTGGTCAGCACAGTGCCCCATGCTGGACAGGGCTCTAGTGTGGTCAGCACAGTGCCCCATGCAGGACACTGCTCTAGTGTGGTCAGCACAGTGCCCCATGCTGGTCACGGCTCGAGTATGGTCAGCACAGTGCCCCATGATGGACAGGGCTTTCGTGTGGTCAGCACAGTGCCCCATGCTGGACACGGATCTAGTGTGGTCAGCACAGTGCCCCTTGCTGGACAGGGCTCTAGTGTGGTCAGCACAGTGCCCCATGCTGGACAGGGCTCTCGTGTTGTCAGCACAGTGTCCCATGCTGGACAGGGCTTCAGTGTGGTCAGCACAGTGTCCCAGGCTGGACAGGGCTCTCGTGTGGTCAGCACAGTGTCCCATGCTGGACAGGGCTTCAGTGTGGTCAGCACAGTGTCCCAGGCTGGACAGGGCACTAGTGTGGTCAGCACAGTGCCCCATGCTGGACAGGGCTCTAGTGTGGTCAGCACAGTGCCCCATGCTGGACAGGGCTTCAGTGTGGTCAGCACAGTGTCCCAGGCTGGACAGGGCTCTAGTGTGGTCAGCACAGTGCCCCATGCTTGGCAGGGATCTATTGTGGTCGGCACAGTGAGCCATGCTGGACAGCGCTCTGGTGTGGTCAGCACAGTGCCCCATGCGGGGCAAGGGTCTCGTCCTGTTATAACATGCATGTGATGCTCATATGTGGAGTGTTGTGAATGTTACGTCAGTCAGCGATTCTGACAGCTTTGATGTACGTCTTTGAAACTTGATCTGTGCATGTCCACTGACCGCCCGTTTTAGCCACTGTCGGATGAACATACATTCAGCAGCACGAGGAACTCCCTCCAATGTTATTTAAAAGGACCAGGCATCCAACTTACAGGTGAGGGCCTTTAGACTTACTTCTGCTATTGAAAAGTTAGTGACGTGCTGTGGATGGTTTTCTGCAGGTTGTGTTGTGAGCAACTACAGACATTCAGGGAGGACAGAGGATTTCGTGACCTAACACTGGACGAGTTATGGGGACTGTAGTTAAAGTGGTTCTGGATCTGTAACATGATCAATAAATGGAGCAGAGTCTGCTGAGAGGTGAAGCTCTGTGAAGAGGAAGGAGGAGGGGGCTCTGACCTACCCACTCCGGGTTTTCCAAGAGCACCATTCCGACATACACCTAACCCCGGAGCAATGTGTGAGGTGACTTTGATTCAATAAGGATGTGGTCACAGAGCAGTGTCACCTCCTGTAGAACGTCCTGGAGCCTCACACCATGGTGAGGACGGAACTGTCAGTGGCTGTTAAGGTCACAGTTTCATTGAACCTCAATGTATCTGGATCTTTCAAGGCAATAGCAGGCGTCACAGTGGCGCAGTGGTAAGCACCGCAACCACACCACTCCCGCAACCCGGGTTCAATTCTGGGTACTGCCTGTGCGGAGTTTGCATGTTCTCCCTGTTTTTGCGTGGGTTTCCTCCCACATGCCAAAGACTTGCAGGTTGATAGGTAAATTGGCCGTTCACAATTTCCCCTAGTGCAGGTAGGTGGGAAATATAGGGACAGGTGGGGATGTGGTAGGAATATGAGATTAGTGTAGCATTCGTATAAATGGGTGGTTGATGGTCGGCACAGACTCGGTGGGCCGAAGGGCCTGTTTCAGTGCTGTATCTCTAAACTAAACTAAACTGACATAGAGTGGTAGAAATTGATGGAGTCATGGAGTCACGTACGACACAGAAGGTGGCCATTCTGCCCCTCCGTGTTCAGTCAATCCCAATAACCCGTTCATTCCCCAGATCCCTGCAAGTTTATTTCCTTCAGGTGCCCATCCAGTTTCCTTTTGAAATCATTGATTGTCTTGCCTTCCACCACCCTCATGGGCAGTGAGTTCCAGTTCGTTACCACCCACTGTGTAAAAAAGCTCTTCCTTATTTTCCCCCTGCATCTATTACCCAAAACCTTCCATTTGTGTCCCCGAGTCCGTCTTTCATCAGTTAATGGGAACAGATTTTCCTTGTCTATCTTATCTAAGCCATCATAATCTTGTACAACTCTATCAAATCTCTCTCAATCCCCTTTACTTCATGGGAGAACAACTCCATCTTCTCAAAACTATCCTTGTAACTAACCATCCGCCGCTCCCCCCTCCCATCCCTGGAACTATTCTGGTAAATCTCCTCTGCACCCTCTCAAGGACCTTCACATCCTTCCTGAAGTGTGGTGACCAGAACTGGACACAGTTCTCTAGCTGGGGCCTAAACAAAGCTTTACAAATTTTCAGCATAACTTCCCTGATTTTGTATCTTTGCCTCTAATCATGAAGCCCAATGTCTGATAAGCTTTGATGAACACTCTCCCAATATGTCCTTCCACCTTCAAAGATCAATGCATATGGAGCCCCAGGTCCCTCTGTTCCTGCACAATCTTTAGACCTATGCCATTAAGTCTATATTGCTTTCCTATTCTTTCTGCCAAAATGCATCACCTCACACTCCTCTGTATTAAATTCCACCTGCCACTTCTCTGCGCATTCTGCTAGCCTATCTATATCCTGTTGTAGGCAGTTTGCATCATCCTCACTGTTTACCACACCTCCAAGTATGGTATCATCGGAAAATTTTGTAATTCTAATCTGAATTCCAAGATCCATCTCATTTATATATAGCAAAAAAAAATGAGTTGGTCCCAGCACTGACCCTTGGAAAACATCACTGTCTACCATCCTCCAGTGTGAAAAACAACCGTTTACCACCACTCTGCCCGAACTATCTCTTCTTTGAAGGTAGCCCATTGTTCAGCTCCTGTTTTCCTGCCAAACGTTGACTCTAATTTATTCGCCCCAGCTAAATTTTTGCACCGGATGACTTGTTGAAGTTGACTTTCTCATAGTTAATTATTCTTACACTGGATTGCTCTTTGTCCTTTCCCATAGTCAACAAAAACCTTATGACACAATGATAACTGTCCCCGCAATGTTCTCCTACTGATACTTAATCCACTTGGGTCCAGCTCATTCTCGAGAACCAGGTCTAGCAGTGCCTTCTTTCTCGTTGGACTAGCAACATATTGTTGTAGAAATATTTCCTGCACACACAGTAGTAACTCCTGCCTCCCTCCGCCCTTTACATTACTACTATCCCAGTTCTTATTAGGATAATGAATGTTCCCCCATTGTAACTACTCTATAATTCTTGCATCTTTCAGTAATTTTCTTGCAGATTTGTTCCTCCACATCCTTCCCATTAGCTGATGGCCTATAGACAACACCAAGCAATGTAAATGCACCTTTTTTGTTCTTTAGCTCTATCCAAATAGATTATGTCCTTCACCCACCCACCCCACCCCCCCACCCCCCCACCCCCACTCCCACCTCCCATCTCCCCACACATGCCCCCGGGACTTTCACTCTCTCCAGCACTGTAATGTTCTCCTTAATCAATACCACCACCCTTAATCCTTTTCTCCCTTTACTATTTTTTCTGAACACCTTGTATCCAGGAATATTTAACACCCAGTTCTGCCCTTCTTTGAGCCAGATCTCTGTTATAGCCACAACATCATATTTCCATATGGCAATCTGCACCTGTACCTCACCAGTCTTATTAACCACACTCCGTATTCACATACATGCACATCAACCCAGATGTAAACTTTATTACTTCCTCCCTTACTCAGACCCCAACTAATAACTTTCTAAACCCTACTATAGTGTTATCCATCTCTCCCAGTATTCTGTGCACTTTAGAATTCCTCTCTGATGTTTACTCCTGGTTCCCACACACCTGTCAATTTAATGTAAACCCTCTCCAGTAGCACTAACAAATCACCCTGCAAGGAAATTAGTCCAACTCTGTTCAGGTGCAACCGTCCGGCCGGTACAGATCCCACATTCTCCAGAACTGGTCCCAGTGTCCAGAAATATAAACCTCACTGCTTCTGCAGCATCCTTCCAGCCACACATACATCTGTGCAATCCTCCTATTTCTGTACTCACTCGCACGGGGAACTGGGAGTAATCCGGAGATTACTGCTTTGAGATGGCTAACTTCTTTCCCAGCGCCCGGAATTCTGACTGCAGGACCACCTTCCACTGTCTGCCCAACTCATTCGTACCGATGTGGACCATGACTACTGGCTGTTCACCCCCCACATTTAGGATGCTCTGCAGCCACTCAGTGATATCCTTGACCCTGACACCAGGGAGAAAACACACCATCCTGGATACATGTCTGCGGCCTCAGAAACGCTCGTCTGTTTCCGTGACTATCGAATATCCTGTCACTGTCAACATTCTAGTCTTCCCTGTACCCCCTCCCACCCCCAGTACAGGTGAGACAGCCAGGGTACCATGGCCTTGTCTCTGGCTGCAGTCCCCAGATGAAACATCACATTCCTCTGTATTGAATACTGGTTGGAGAGTGATATGCACTCTGGGGTCACCTGTGCTACCTGCCTGATTCTTCCTGACGTCTGGTGATCACCCATTCCCTCTCTCTCTCTCTGCATACCCATAAGCTGTGGGGTGACCACATCTATTAACGTGCTCTCCACAAATCACTCAACCTCACATATACACTGCAGTGACATCCATGGTCCCACCATCTGCAGCTTGTACATCATCCCAGACAGCAGGATGAGGGGGAGGTGGGAGTTAAGAAGGGACATAAGGCAGGAACATAATGTCATCCTGAATACTTCCGGTGATGCCGGATGCCATGGGCTCTGTCACAGACGTTCCCATGAGGTGGGGAACCATTTCCTCCATCAGGCTCAGGGGATGAAGCTATGCCTGGTCCCCGCCGGTTCACTGCTGCTCCCTGTGATTATGGGCCACCTTGTCCTGCAAGAGAGAGGGCAGAATTTCAGTGATGGTGTTGCACTGTGTCTGGGTGATATGCCTGACATAGCTGAATAGCTGGTGGTATGTGAAGGCTGTGAGAGGTGGATGTGAGGCTGGTATGAGTGGAAGGTATGTAAGGGTGATGTGGAGTATGTGAATGTTGAGTGTGAGTCCTGAGTGTTAGGGACTGCTGATGGGTGAGTGATGGGGGTGTGGTACATTGAGTCGTGTGAGAGGTTGGTGATGTTGGGGTAGGAGATGCCATGTGGTGATGAATTCACTGACATTGACCACCCGTGTGAGCTCATTTAACTTCTTCTGACACTGCTGCCAGGTCCTCGGGGCCAGACTTCTTGCATTGACCTCCCTGGCCACCTGCTCCCATTCCCTTCAAAGTGCGGTTATTGAGAGTCTCCACCCCACCCCACAGAAACATGGCCTCTCTTCTCCTGTCACCCTCCATGACTAAGGCCTCCAGCACCACATCCGTGAACCGCAGAGCCCTGTGCTAGTATTCCATCTACCTTTTCTCCAATTGCAGCATTCACAGTCAGCAGCAGCAGCCTCCTGTGATTCAGTGCAGCTTCCTTTTAAGAGGGACAGACTGTCTTTAAAGGCTGAATCCTGGCTGAAACACGTGCTAGTCTCAGAAACTGTTAAGGCTCCTGTTAAGCGTACAGACAGACAGCAGCGTGGGTCACTCTGGGCGGCCCCTCGACTTAATGGAAATGAAATGTGGAGGCCGCAGAAATTTTGTGTCACCTGCCTCAACTGGCAGATCATGACCCTTCTGCCCAAAAAGCGATGCAAACCCTGTTTTCTCCCTCTTTCTATTTTTCTTTCCCTCTTTCCCCTTTCTCATTCTCTCTCCCTTCACTCTCTGTCTGCTGCTCATAGAATTAGAGACATATGCAGCAAAGAAGGAGGCTATTCGGTCCTTTGTGTTGGTTCTGTTTCTTTGAAAGAGCTGTCTAATTATTACCACTCTCCTTCTTTATCCCAGACTCTTTTTTTCGCCTTTTCCTGTCTTTTTTATAAATTCCCTTTTGAAAGATATTATTGAATCTACTTCCACCATGTTTTCGGGCAGTGAATTCCAGATCCCAACAACTCGCTGTGAAGGAAAATTCTCCTCATTTCACCTCTGGTTCCTTGTCAATTACCTTCAATCTGTGTCTTCTTAATACTGAACTTTCTGACACTGGAAACAGTTTCACATTAATTACTCTCTCAAAACTCTTCATGATTTTGAATTCAATATTAAATCTCCTCTTACCCTTCACTGCTCTAAAGAGAAAAATCCCAGCTTTTTCAATCTCTCCATGTAACTGAATTCCCAGATCCCTGGTACCATATGTTTCAAATTCTGCTATTCCATGTGTCATGTACTGGGATATGCTGTAGTGTTTTATATAGATTTAGCATAACTTCCCAGTTTTGTTTTCTATCCCTCTATTTATAAAGCCCAGGATCTCATATGCTTCATTGCCTGCATTGTTAACTTGTCCTGTGATCGTCAACGATTTACACATAAACTGCCCAGGTCTCTCTCTTCTTTCACTCCCTTTACACTGTAACATGTAGCTTGTGTTGTCTCTCCACATACATCCTTCTAAAATGTATTACCTCACATCTCTGCTGTGACAATTCAAATTTCAGAAGATTGAAGACATTGTTTTCAGTCCCTGCTCCTAACTTCATTCCCTAGCTACCGACTCTATCCCTCTCCCTGGCAACCGTGTGAGACTAAACCAGACTGTTCACACCTTGGTATCTTATTTGACCCCGAGATGAACATCTGACCACATATGCACACCTTCACTAAAACCGCCCATCTGCACCTAGAAAAGCATAGAAATATCATAGAATGTTTACAACACAGAAAGAGGCCACTTGGCCCATTGTGTCTCTGCTGTCCAAAAAACGACCTCCACAGCCCAATCCCGCCTTCCAGCATTTGGTCTCTAGCTCTGCAGATTAAATCACTTGAGGTGTAACAGGCACATTTAAAATGAGATGAGGTTTTCAGCCCCTTCTACCATTTCAGAAAGTGAGTTCCAGACCCCTACCCCACCACACCCTGGGTTGTTATTTTCCTCATTTCCCCTCTAATTTTTCTACCAATCTTTTAAGTCCATGCCCTGTTGTAACTGATCTCTCTGCTAAGGTGAATAGACCCTTCACCTCCACTATATCCACGGCCCTCAACCTTTTGTACGTTTCAATCATTTTTCCCCTCAGCCTTCTCTGTTCCAAGGAGAACAACCCCAGCCTATCCAATCTTTCTTCATAGTTGCATTTTCCCAGTCCCGGCAACATGTTTGTTAATCTCCTCTGTACCCTCTCTCGTGCAATTACATCCTTTATGTAATGAGGTGACCAGAACTACACTCAGTATTCAAGTTGTGGCCTAACCAATGATTTACGTAGTTCCAGCATAACTTCCCAGCTCTTATATTCTTTACCTCAGCGAATAAGGGAAAGCATTCCATATGCCTTCTTAATCACCTTATTGACCTGTCCTGCGACCTTCAGCTATCTGTGGGCATTCACTCAAAGGTCAGTCACTACCTCTACACTTCTCAGTATTCTCCACCCCTCAGGATTTGGTCGTCACTGTCTGGGCCTGCATTTATTGCCCATCCTCATTGCCCTTGAACTGAGTGGCTTGTGAAGCCATTTAAGAGTCCATCACATTGCTGTGGGTCTGGAGTCACATGTGGCCAGATCAGATAAGGACAGCAGATCTCCTTCCCTAAAGGACATTAGTAAACCAGATGGGCTTTTCAAACAATCGACAATGGTTTCATGGTCACCATTAGAGTAGCTGTTTAATTCCAGAACTATTAATTGATTTCAAATTTCATTATGTGTCATGGTGGGATTCGAATCTACGTCCCCAGAGTGTTAACCTGGGTTTGCTGGATTTACAAGTGCAGTGACATTGCCACTACACCACTGTCTCCATTAAATGCTGCTGGAAACACCCCTCCAGTCGCTAAACCGCCTGTCAACAATTACTCTTTCTTTCCTGCCACTGAGCTAATTTTGCATCCACCTTGCTGCATTTTCCTGGATCCCCTGGGATTTTATTTTTAACAAGTCTGCTATGTGGGCCCTTGCTAAAAACCTTGCTAAAATCCAAGTAGACCGCATCAACGACATTAAACTCATCTATCGTCCTTGTTACTTCATCAATAAATCATGCAAGTTATTCAGACACGATCTTGCCTTAACACATCTATGGTGATTATCCCTGATGAACCTGTGCCTTTCGAAGTGACAGTTTATCATGTCTCTCAGAATAGATTCCAAAAATTTTCCCACTCTGAGTTTAGACTGACTGGCCTGTAATTATTCGGTCTATCCTTCACTCCCTTTTTAAACAGTGGTACAATGTTAGCAGTTCTCCAATCCTCCATCACCACACCTGTATCCAGTGAGAACTGGAAAATCATGGACATACCTTTGGTTATTCCTTCTGTTACTTCTTTTAACAATCTGGGGTACATTTCATCACGCCATGGTGATGTATCAACTTTCAATGAGGCTAACTCCATTAGTAATTCCTCTCTGCCTATGTTTATCACATCCAATAATTCACACTCCTCCTCCTTAACTACAATATCTGCACCGTTCCCCTCTTTTGTGAAGACAGTCACAAAGTATTCATTAAGAACCATATCAGTAACTACTGTCCCTACACATAGGTTACCTTTTCGGTCATTAATGGGCTCTACTCGCTCCTTAGTTGTCCTCTTAGCCTTAATGTATTGAAAGAAAAAACATACATGGGTTCACCTTGATTTAGTTTGCCAATATTTTTTTTATGATCTCTCCTTGCTTTCGTAAATTCCTTTTTGATATTAGCTCTCCACTTTCTATACTCCTCTTGGTTTTCTGTTGCATTGAGTTCTCGGTGTGGGACATAAGCTTGCCTTTCCTGCTGTATCTTACCCTGTAAGCTCCTTGACATCCATGGGGCTGGGGAATGAGACTGACTTGATTTATCTACAAAGCGCTGGCAGGGACTCGATGAGTTGAAATTTCCCATTCAGCGCCAGAATTGACGATGCCACTATGACTCTATGACATGGGTATTCTAATACAACAACTTTCCTATACTGGGAAAGTTTATAATGGACTGGACAGCATCACCCTGTTGAACCCCGTGATGTAAGTGAAATGTTTGATGCCCCAGAACATGGTTAACACATGTCCTTCACAAACAGAGTAAATAAGTTCAGCCCAAATCACAATTCTGGATCATTCACAATGGGGAGTAGTTTCACCTGGTTTTCTCAACATAGGACAGCAGCCAGGCTTTTCACTGTGTCCCCCACCTCCATGTGGAATGTCTTGTCAGGGTTAGGTGAGAGAAGACACGTTGGCTGGGCGACAGCTTTCCTAAATTGTGTTACTGCTACTTACTGCCACTCTTCTGTCCAACCGGGTTAAACCTGGTCATCATCACCATTAGGTTGTTCATAAAGAGGAGTCGCAGTCTCTGCAAATCGAGGGATGAGGGTCCGCTGATACCCTACCAGGCTGCGGATAGGACACAGGGCAGTCTTTGAGGTGGACAGGGATAGACACTGGATGAGGGTCCACTGATACCCCACAAGCCTGAGGATGGGACACAGGGCAGTCTTTGTGGTGGACAGGGATAGACACTGGATGAGGGTCCACTGATACCCCACAAGCCTGAGGATGGGACACAGGGCAGTCTTTGTGGTGGACAGGGATAGACACTGGATGAGGGTCCACTGATACCCCACCAGCCTGAGGATAGGACACCGGGCAGTCTTTGAGGTGGACAGGAGTAGACACTGGATGAGGGTCCACTGATACCCCACCAGCCTGAGGATAGGACACCGGGCAGTCTTTGAGGTGGACAGGAGTAGACACTGGATGAGGGTCCACTGATACCCCACCAGCCTGAGGATAGGACACCGGGCAGTCTTTGTGGTGGACAGGGATAGACACTGGATGGTCTCGACCTGATGTTGGTCTGGGCTGATGCTGGATGATCCAATCTGGACACCTGCAACGGTGACACGATTTTGCACCAGCTGGGCCTTACGTGGATGGTCTTTTAGTCCAGCTCCCAAAGTAACTGCAGTAGTTCCTGTAAAAGGGTTAAATGTGTGGACACGGTCTGTGGTGATGTGGAGATCATCGACATGTTAAGGCGAGCAGGAAGACTGTGAAAATCTCAGATGGGCCCGGCCATACATTTGTGGAGAATAGTGGGGTTATTTTGGAACCCATTGTGACAGACATGTCCAGGGGTATCTCTGGTCCTCAGAAGTGAATGTGAATTTAAATTGTTTCTCTAGTTTTACTGGGATACTCCAATAACTATTAGAGATATCCAGGGTGGTGAAGTCAGCCCTGTTGCTGGGAATCCGGGAGAGTAGGGTGGGTGTCTCTCAGACAACCGGGTTCATACAGGGGCGACTGAGTTAAGTTTGTGGTGGTCAATAGACAGTCACCAGCTGCCATCCGGTTTTCTAACCGGCCAAATCGGGCAGTTAATAATGATTGTGTCTTTGTGAACTACACCCTGGTATAACAATGACCTGATAGTGTCTGGAATGTATGATATAATCTCAGTTCGGTATGAATACTGCGTCATGGAGCATGCAATGGTCAGTTAATTTCTTCAGGTCTGCTCATGTTTCCACAGTTATCTTTATGGGTTGCGATTACACTCAGCACCGACTCGAGAATCGCCTTTACCTCAGGGTCATCAGAGGTGTCTGGTAACCACTCCTCTGATATTTTAATCAGGAATATTGAAGGTGAACTGGACACCAGAGTAGGGGTATGTTTTAATGTTCTAAAATATACAAATATAGGGATAATCAATTACTGCTGATAACCTTTGAGCACATTACTGCCCAGTAGTCACTGTCCATTATGCAGGATCATAGAAAAGGGAGGCAGGACTTTGACATGAACCCTGTTCGCTCTCCTACACCACTGTAAGATCTGATCGAGGTTCACAGTTTACACAAAAGGAGGTCGAAGGGTCACAAGCAGTTTATTGCAAGGTAACTATTGGAAAAACAAATTGGAGGGGCAGGAATAATGTCCACTTGGAGTGGCAGGGATTAATTAGAGATAGTCAGCAGGGCTCTGCCAGGGGGTAATCCTGTCTAACTAACTTGATTAATTTTTTTCGAGGCAATGACTTGATGTGCAGATGAGGGTAAAGCAGTTGATGTAGTCTACATGGACTTTTGTAAGGATTTTGATAGGATCCTGCATGTGAGATTGGTTAAGAAGGAAAGAGCCCATGGGATCCAGGGCAATTTGGCAAATTGCATTCAAAATTGGCTTAGTGGCAAAAGGCAGACCATGCTGGTCGAGGGTTGTTTTTGTGAGTGGAAGCCTGTGACCACTGGTGTACCACCGGGATCGGTGCTGGGACCCTTACTGTTTGTAGTGTGCATTAATTATTTGGACGTGGATATAGGAGGTATGATCAGTCAGTTCGCAGATGACGCTACAATTGGTTGTGTTGTAAATCCTGAGGAGGAAAGCCTTAGATTACAGAATGATATAGCTGGGCTCGTAAGATGGGTGGCGCATTGGCAAATGGAATTTAATCCTGAGAAGTGTGAGGTGATCTCTTGTGGGAGGACTAACAAGGCAAGGAAATATACAATGGCTGGTAGGACCCTAGGAAGTACAGAGGGTCAGAGGGACCTTAGAGTACTTGTCCCGAAATAACGGAAGGCAGCAGCACAGGTAGATAAGGTGGTTAGGAAGGCATATGGAATACTTGCCTGTACTAGCTGAGGCATGGAATATAAGAGCAGGGAGGTTATGATGAAGATGTATAAAACGCTATTTAGGCCAGAGCTGGAGTACTGTGTACAGTTCTGGTTGCCACACTATAGGAAGGATGTGATTGCATTGAGAGGGTGCAGAATAGATTCACCAGGATGTTGCCTGGGCTGGAGCATTTCAGCTATGAAGAGAGACTGAAAAGGCGAGGGTTATTTACCTTAGAGCAGAGAAGGCTGAGGGTGTCGTGATTGAGATATACAAAATTCTGAGGGGCATCGATAGGTTAGATAGGAAGAAACCTTCTTTTTCCTCTTAGCTGAGGGGTCAATAACCAGGGGATATTGATTTAAGGTTAGGGGCAGGAGGTTTAGAGGGGATTTGAGGAAAATAATTTTCACCCGGAGGGTGGTTCGCTTCTGGAACCCACTGCCTGAAGAGGTAGTGGAGGCAGGAAACCTTACTACATTTAAGAAGTATCTAGATGAGCACTTGAAACGCCATAGCATACAAGGCTACAGGCCAAGTGCTGGAACTGGGATTAGAATAGTTAGGTGTTTGATGGCCAGAACAGGCATAGTAGGCCGAAGGGCCTGTTTCGCTGCTGTATTTCTCTACATCTGTATGACTCTATTGAGGAGTAACAGTTCAAATACAGCACAGCATCAGAATAAACATAGTAGACATACGACCTCTGGCAGGTGAGAAAGGCTTTCTGGCAATGGATCAGATGTTGTAAGCTATTATTAAAGACGTTATAGCAGGGCACGTGGAAAAATTCAAGGTGATCAGGCAGAGTCAACATGGCTTTGTGAAAGGGAAATCATGTTTAACCAATGTATTGGAGTTCTTTGAAGAATTAACATGCGGTGTGGATAAAGGGGAACTGATGGATGCACTGAACATAGATTACCAGAAGGCATTTGATAAGGTACCACATCAAACGTCATTGTGGAAAATAAAAACTCATGGTATAGGGGGGTAACATATTGGCATGGATAGAAGATTGGCTAGCTAACAGGAAACAGAGAGTAGGCATATCTGATTGGCAAGATGCTACGAGTGGTGTGCCACAGGGATTATTGCTGGGGCCTGAACTTTTTACAATTTATATAAATGACTTGGATGAATGGACCGAAGGTATGGATGTAAAATTTGCCAATGACTCAAAGATAGGTAAGATGGTAAGTTCTGAAGAGGACATAGGGCGGCTACAAAGGGATATAGATAGGTTAAGTGTGTGAGCAAAGATATAGCAAATGGAGTATAATGTGAGAAGAGGTGAAATTGTCCATTTTGGCTGGAAGACTTGTCTGTTAACTCGAGACTTGACTATTCTAATACACTCCTGGCTGCTCGCCCACATTCTACTCTCTGTAACCTTGTGGTCATCCAAAACTCTGCTGCCATCTTCTAATTTACACCAAATTCAATTCACCCAACATCCCTGTGCTCAGTGACCTACATTGGCTCTTGGTCCAGTAACACCTCAATTTTAATATTCTAACTCATGTGATCAAATCCCTCCATGTCCTCACCCCCCTGATTATCCCAATCCCTGACCATTTCCAATATTCGTGAATCTGGTTCATCTTAAAGTCTTTTTCGAATTCCCTTTTTAAAGTGAGTTTCTTTCCCTCTGTCTCTCTCCCAAACCACACATTTCATCTCTCCAGCTCCACAGGGGCTGTGAAAGTTTGGATCCATAAAAAGGTGTGAGCTGCACGGCCGGTCACATCCAACACATTGTACAGGACAGCGAGGCTGGCCAAGGTGCAAGAGTGGGTGTAACATGTGTGCGTCTGTCGCGTGAGGAGGGAATTGAATGTGAGGTCAATCAGCCATTCAGGCAGCTTTGATGTACGCCTTTGAAAGTTGGTCCACCGACCACCTGTTAGTCACTCTCAGCTGAACAGACATTCAGCAGCAAGAGGAACCCACTCTCGTGTTATTTAAAAGGACCAGGCATCCGAATTACAGGCGAGGGGCTTTTGACTTACTTCTGCTATTGTAAAGTTAGTGGAGGTGCTGTGGATGGTTTTCTGGAGGTTGTGTTGTGAGCTACTGCAGACATTCTGGGAGGACAGATGATGTGGTGACCCAACTCTGGACGAGGTATGTGGAATGTAGTTACAGTGTCTCTGTGTCTGTAACATGACTAACAAATGGAGCAGAGGCTGCAGAGAGGGGAAGCTCTGTAAAGAGGGAGGAGAGGGGGGGGGGCTCTGCCCTACCCTCCCCGGGTTTTCCAAGAGCACTTTTCCCACCTACACCTAACCCAGGAGCAGTGTGTGGGAGACTCTGATTCAATATGGAGATGGTCACAGAGCTGTGTCAATTCCTGCAACACGACCTGGAGGCTCACACCAGGGTGAGGACGGAGCTGTCAGTGGCTGTTAAGGTCACAGTTTTATTTAGCGTCTATGTATCTGGATCTTTCCAGGCAGGAGACATATCCAACATAGAGTCATAGAGAGGAATGGAGTCATTTACAACACAGAAGGAGGCTTTTCACCTCCTCCATGCCAGCTCACTGTGGAACAATCCAGTCATTCCCACTCTCCTGCTCAATCCCTGCATCCTTGCAAGTTCATTTCCTTCAGGTGCCCATCCAGTTTCCTTTTGAAATCATTGATTGTCTCGGCTTCCACCAGCCTCATGGGCAGTGAGTTCGAGCTCATTACCATCCACTGTGTAAAAAAGTTCTTCCTCATATTCCCCCTGTATCTCTTGCCCAAAACCTTCCATCTGTGTCCCCTAGTCTGTGCTTCAACAGTTAATGGGAACAGTTTTTCCTTGTCTATCTTATCTAAACCTGTCAAAATCATGAGGGGTCTGGACAGATTAGGTGGGGAGAAACTGTTCCCACTTGTCAAAGGATCAAAAATTGATGGGCACAGATTTAATGTACTTGTTTAAAGAAAACAATGCGAGCATGAGGAAAACATTTTTGCACAGTGAGTGGTTAGGTTCTGGATTGCACTGTCTGAGAGTGCGATGGAGGCAGGTTCACTTCAGGCATTGGAAAGGGAATTATATAGTGACCTGATAAGGAATAATGTACAGGGTTATGGGAAATAGACACTAAGTGAATTGCTCACTCAGTGAGCCGGTGCTGATATGATGGGCCGAATGGCCTCCTTCTGTGCTGCAATTAATCTGTGATTTTCTGTGATTCTGTCACAATCTTGCACACTTCTAGTAAATATTCCCGCAATCTTCTTTACCCCAGGGAGAACAATCCCAGTTTTTTACAGACTAACCTTGTTGCTAAAATCCCCCAACCCTGGAACCATTCTGGTAAATATCCACTGCACCCTCTCAATGGCCCTCACATCCTTCCTAAAGTGTGGTGAACAGAACTGTTCACAATACCCCACTTGGGGCCTAACCAGAGCTGTATACATTTTAAGCATAATTTCCCTGCTTTTGTTCTCTATTCCTCTATTTATGAATCCCGAGGTCTCATATGCTTTGTCATCACTCTCTCAATATGTCCTGCCACCTTCAAAGATGTATACACATCCACACACAGGTCCATCTGTTCCTGCACACACTGAAGAACTGTACCATTCTGTCTGCATCGCCTGACACTATCCCTTCTGCCAAAATTCATCACCTCACACTCCTGTGTATTAAATTCGATCTGCCACTTCTCTGCCCATTCTGCCTTTCTATCCGTGTCCTGTTGCAGGCAGTTTGTATCATCCTCACGGTTTGCCTGTCCTCCAAATTTGGTATCATCGGCAAATTGTGAGGCTCCACTGTGAATTCCAAGATCGAAGTCGTTTATGTATAGCAAAAAAAAAAAGCAGAGGTCCTAGCACTGATCCTCGGGGAACACCCATTACCTACCATTCTCCAGTCTGAAAAACAAACATTTCAAACATTTCTCTGTTTTCTGTCCTGAAGCCAATTTTTGATTCAATTGGACACCGACCCTTCAATTTCATGAAGCTCAGTTTTGTTCACCAGCCTTTTATGTGGCACCTTATCAAACGCTTTTAATAAAACCTTTATAAACAGCATCCACCACATTCCCTTCATCATTGTTATCTGATAAATCATCAGCAATTCTATTAGATTAGTAAAGCATGATCTTCCTATTAAAAAAATTCATGCTGACAATCCTTAATTAACTCAACTTCTATAAGTGTGTGTTGATAGTGTCTTCCCTTGATTATTGTTTCTAAAACCTTACTCACCACTGATGTTAAACTAACTGATCAATAGTTACGAGGACTGTGTGTTGTCCATTGATAATTCAGTGAGGTGAGGGTGACCATCTATCTCATCATTTTCTCCCTCATCAGGGAGAAGCTGGATGAGAGATCCAGTGGCTTTGTCAGGATAGCGGGATTCCTGATGGTGTAGGTGGCTCTGCCGGAACCCATATCAACAGGGAGAGGTACAGGGACTGAAAGAACTCTCACTCCATTAATGTTCCGTTGGTGTGTGAGCATGTCCACTAACCTCGCAGCAGCCACCATAACTCCATTCTGAAGCAGTCAGCCGGTCCCAACACTTCGGGGCTCCATGCAGAACCAGAATGTGGTTCATCGGAGACAAATAAACCCCCCTCTAGACACGGCTCATGTTTCTACATCCTCAAACCACCCCCACCGCCAACCATCCTCACACAATTAACATGTGTATAATGTGAGCAATGGAGTCACCAGGAACATGGTGGAACAGACCATCGGTGTGATGAAGCAATGTTTCTGATATCTGAACCGCTCGGGGGGAGCCCTCCAGTACACACTGGAGCAGGTGTCAAAGTTCATGGTGTTCTGCTGCACCATTCACATCATCACCATCATGAGGACACAGGCATTGGCATCAGGAATCCGGAGGCTACCTCAGGAGGAGGAGGCAGGAAGGATATTTCTTGGATGCCTTCCAGCCGGACAGGCTGTCGGAGAGACCCTGCTAAGATTCGAGCTCCCATAGGACAACTTCCCTTTCCCTCCATGGATCCCCCATTCTCCACCATTACACCCATCTGACACGCCTCATCACAGCGTCCCCTTGGTCACCATCCTGCTATGAAACAATCAGAATTAATACATTACAGAAGGACCAATTCAGCTTTTCGTGTCTGCACTGGCTCTCTGAATGAACAATTCACCGAATGCTGTTCCCTGCATTCTCCATGTAACCTGCACACTCTTCCTTCTCAGATTAAAGTCTATTCAGCCTCAGTTGACCCTGCCTCCACCACACTCTCAGGCAGTGCATTCCAGACCCTGTTTCACTGTGTGAAAAAAGCTTTTCCTCATGTCGTCTTTGAACCTTTTACCCATTACTTTAAATCTGTGCCCTCTCGTTCTTGATCCTTTCACGAGTGGGAACAGTTTCTCTCTGTCTACTCTGTCCAGACACATCATGATTTTTGAAACCTCTAATAAATCAACTCTCAGCCTTCTCCAAGGAAAACAGTCCTAACTTCTCCAATCTATCTTCATAACTGAAATTCCTCATCCTGGGTATCATTCTCGTGAATCTTTTCTGCACTCTCTCCAATGCCCTCACGTCTTTCCTCAAGTGTGGTGCCCAGAACTGGATGCAATACTCCAGCTGAGACCGAAGTAGCGTCTTCTGCAAGTTCAATATAGCATCCTTGCTCTTGTACTCTATGTCCCTATTAATAAAGCCTAGGGGATTATATGATTTATTAAATGCTCACTCAACCTGTCCTGCCACCTTCAATGACTTATGCACATATACACCCAGGTCGATCTGCTCCTTCACCCCCTTTATTTTACATTTTCTCTCCATGTTCTTCCTACCAAAATGAATCACTTCACGTTTCTCTGCATTGAACTTCATCTGCCACCTGTCTTCCCATTCCAGCAACATTTCAATGTCCTTTTGAAGTTCTTCACTATCCTCCTCACAGTTCACAATGCTTCCAGTTTCATATCATCTGTAAAGTTTGAAATTGTTGCCTGTACACCAAGGTCTAGGTCATTAATATATATCAGGAAAACAAAGGATCCGAACACTGATCCCTGGGGAACTCCACCACAAACCTTCCTCCAGCCTGAAACACATCTATTAACCACTACTCTTTGTTTCCTGTCACTCAGCTAATTTCGTATCCATGTTGCAACCCCCGTCCCTTTTATTCCATGAGCTGCAAGTTTGCTCACTGGAGTGTTGTGTGGCACTGTGTTAAAATGTTTTTGCACGCAGTGAGTGGTTAAATGTCTGGAATGCACTGCCTGAGTGTGGTGGAGGCAGGTTCCATTGAAACTGAATAGACTGTTATATGAAAATCCATGTTTACCACATCAACAGCATTACCCTTATCAACTCTCTCTGTTACCACTTCAAAAATCTCCAGCAAGTTAGTTAAACATGATTTTCCCTGAAGAAATCCATGCTGGCTCGCTTAATTAACTCGCATATGTCCATGTGATTATTGATTTTGCCCAAAATTATTTTTTCTAGAAGTTTTCCCACCACTGTAGTGAAACTGACTGGCCTGTTGTTGCTGGGTTGATCTTTACACCCTTTTTTGATCAAGGGTGTTACGTTTACAATTCTCCAGTCCTCTGGCATCGCCCCGAGTCCAAGGAAGACTGAAAATTATGTCCAGTGCCTCTGTGATTTCCACCCTCACTTCCCTCAGGATCCTTGGATACATCCCATCTGGTCCTGGTGTTTTATCCACTTTAAGTCCAGACAGCCTATCTAATACTTCCTCTTTATCAATTTTAAACCCCACTAGTGTCTGACTTACCTCCTCTTTCAATATTGCCTGGGTTGCATCTTAGAACCATAGAAAGTTTATGGCACAGAGAGAGACCACTTGGCCCATCGTGTCTATGCTGTCTGAAAAACGATCCATCCATTCCGATCCTAACTTCCAGCATTTGATTGATTACAGCACTTGAGGTGCCTATCCAGACACCTTTTGAATGAGTTGTGCGTTTCTGCCTCAACTACCCTTTCGGACAGTGAGTTCCAGACTCCCACCACCCGCTGGGTGAAAAATAAAATTCGCAGCTCACTTATAATCTTCCTACCAATCACTTTAAATCTATGCCCCCTTGTCACTGACCTCTTTGCTAAGGGGAATAGACCCTTCACCTCCACTCTAACCAGGCCCCTCAACATTTTGTACATTTCAATCAGATTTCCCCTCAGCCTTCTCTGTTCCAAGGAGAACAAGCTCAGCCTATCCAATCTTTCCTCAAAACTGCACTTTTCCAGTCCTGGCAACATCCTCATAAATCTCCTCAGTACCCTCTCTAGCGCAATTACATTCTTTCTGTAATGAGGTTACCAGAACTGCACACAGTACTCAAGTTGTGGCCTAAGCAATGAGTATTACTGTTCCAGCATAACCTCCCTACTCTTATATTCTATACCTCGACCAATAAAGGAAAGGATTCCATATCATCTTCCTTGTTAAAGACAGATGCAAAGTATTTATTTAGTACCTCAGCTATGCCCTCTGCCTCCATGTGTAAATCCCATTTCTGGTGCTGAGTCAGCCTCATTCCTCCTTTTACTACCCTTTTTACTATTTATATGTTTGCATAAAACATTGGAATTTTCTTTTATGCTAGCTGCCAGTCTCTTTTCATGCTCTCTCTTTGTTTCTGTTATTTGCTTTTTCACTTCCCCTCTGGACCCTCTATATTCAGCCTGGTTCTCAATAGAATTTTCTACCTGGCCTCTGTCATAAGTTTGAACATCGGTGAATAATATTCTCAACTTTTCGTGCAACCTTCAAAGAGCTGTGTGAATACACTCCAAGTTGTTCTGTTCCTGTCTCCTCATTTAAACAATACCCATTTGTTTACATTGCCTTCCCTTACACTTCCTGCAAAAACATATCACTTAAATTACATCTGCCATGTTCCTTCCCATTTCACCAGTCAGTCTCCATCATCCTGAAGTCTGTTACTATCCTTCTCACTGTGTATTAACATTTCCAACTTTTCTGTCATCTGGAAATTTTGACATTATCCCCTCTGTACACAAGCCCATTGCATTAACATACAGCAACAGTAATCCCAACAGTGATCGTGGGGAACCCCACTGTGTACTTCCCTCCAGACTGAACAATAACCATTCTCCACTACGGCCTGCTTTCTGTCACTCAGCTAATTTCCTGCATGCTGCCATTGAAAATAAAAGACTTTCATTGATATAGCGCCTTGAATGACGACTGCATGTCCCAATGTGATTTACAACAAATGAGGACTTTCGAAAGTGGAGTCACACTTGTAATATAGGAAACAGGGCAGACAATTTCTGCTCAGCAAGATCCCACAAGCAGCAATGTGATAATGATCAGATCAGTTTTTGTGATGTTGATTGAAGGAGAAATATTGACCAGGACACCGGGAATAATTCCCTTGCTCTGCTTCGACATAGTGCGGTGGGATCTTTACTATCCACCTGAGAGGACAGACTGCAACTTGGTTTAAAGTTTCATTCGATAGACGGCACCTCTGACAGTGCAACACACCCTCAGTACTGCACTGCAATGTCAGCATTGATTCTTGTGATCAAGTCCTGCAGTGACACTTGATCCTAGAAGCTTGTGACTGAAAGGGGAGAGAGATACAAACTGAGTCACGGCTGATATTGGTCCTTTAATCTCATGTGTTTCTAATTTGGAAACATGGCTGTTATTAGAAATAGAATTAGAACATGACAGCGCCGTACAGGCCCTTCAGCCCTCGATGTTACGCCGACCTGTGAAACCATGTGAGCTACACTATCCCATTTTCATCCATATGTCTATCCAATGACCACTTAAATGCCCTTAAAGTTGGCGAGACTACTACTGTTGCAGGCAGGGCGTTCCACGCCCCAACTACTCTCTGAGTAAAGAAACTACCTCTAACATCTGTCCTCTATCTATCACCCCTCAACTTAAAGCTATGTCCCCTCGTGTTTGCCATCACCATCCGAGGAAAAAGACTCTCACTATCCACCCTATCTAACCCTCTGATTACCTTATATGTCTCTATTAAGTCACCTCTCCTCCTCCTTCTCTCTAACGAAAACAACCCCAAGTCCCTCAGCCTTTCCTCGTAAGACCTTCCCTCCATACCAGGCAACATCCTAGTAAATCTCCTCTGCACCCTTTCCAAAGCTTCCACATCCTTCCTATAATGTGGTGACCACAACTGCACGCAATACTCCAGGTGCGGCCTCACCAGAGTTTTGTAAAGCTGCAGCATGACCTCGTGGCTCCGAAACTAGATCCCCCTATTAATAAAAGCTAACACACCATATGCCTTCTTAACAGCCCTATTAACCTGGGTAGCAACTTTCAGGGATCTATGTCCCTGCACACCAAGATCTCTCTGTTCATCTGCATTACCAAGAATCTTCCCATTAGCCCAGTACTCTGCATTCCTGTTACTCCTTCCAAAGTGAATCACCTCACACGTTTCCGCATTAAACTCCATTTGCCATCTCTCAGCCCAGCTCTGCAGCCTATCTATGTCCCTCTGTACCCTACAACATCCTTCGGCACTATCCACAACTCTACCGACCTACGTGTCATCCGCAAATTTACTAACCCACCCTTCTACACACTCATCCAGGTCATTTATAAAAGTGACAAACAGCAGTGGCCCGAAAACAGATCCTTGCGGTACACCACTAGTAACTAAACTCCAGAATGAACATTTGCCATCAACCACCACCTCTCAGCTAGCCAATTTCTGATCCAAAGCTCTAAATCACCTTCAACCCCATACTTCTGTATTTTCTGCAATAGCCTACCGTGGGGAACCTTATCAAACGCCTTAGTGAAATCCATATACACCACATCCACTGCTTTACCCTCATCCACCTGTTTGGTCACCTTTTCGAAAAACTCAATAAGGTTTGTGAGGCACGACCTACCCTTCACAAAACCGTGCTGACTATCGCTAATGAACGAATTATTTTCAAGATGATTATAAATCCTGTCTCTTATAACCTTTTCCAACATTTTATCCACAACCGAAGTAAGGCTCACAGGTCTATAATTACCAGGCTGTCTCTACTCCCCGTCTTGAACAAGGGGACAACATTTGCTATCCTCCAGTCTTCCGGCACTAATCCTGTCGACAATGACGACATAAAGATCAAGGACAAAGGCTCTGCAATCTCCTCCCTGGCTTCCCAGAGAATTCTAGGATAAATCCCATCTGGCCCAGGGGACTTATCTATTTTCACACTTTCCAAAATAGCTAACACCTCCTCCTTGTGAACCTCAAACCCATCTAGCCTAGTAGTCTGAATCTCCGTATTCTCCTCGACAACATTTTCTTTCTCTACTGTAAATACTGATGAAAAATATTCATTTAACGCTTCCCCTATCTCCTCTGATTCCACACACAACTTCCCACTACTATCCTTGATTGGCCCTAATCTAACTCTCGTCATTCTTTTACTCCTGATATACCTATAGAAAGCCTTAGGGTTTTCCTTGATCCTATCCGCCAATGACTTCTCGTGTCCTCTCCTTGCTCTTCTTAGCTCTCCCTTTAGATCCTTCCTGGCTCGCTTGTAACTCTCAAGCGCCCTAACTGAGCCTTCACGCCTCATCCTAACATAAACCTTCTTCTTCCTCTTGACAAGCGCTTCAACTGCTTTATTAAACCACGGCTCCCTCGCTCGACAACTTCCTCCCTGCCTGACAGGTACATACTTATCAAGGACACGCAGTAGCTGCTCCTTGAATAAGCGCCACATTTTTATTGTGCCCATCCCCTGCAGTTTCCTTCCCCATCCTACACATCCTAAATCTTGCCTAATCGCATCATAATTTCCTTTCCCCCAGCTATAATTCTTGCCCTGCGGTATATACCTGTCCCTGCCCATCGCTAAGGTAAACCTAACCGAATTGTGATCACTATCACCAAAGTGCTCACCTACATCAAAATCGAACACCTGGCCGGGTTCATTACCCAGTACCAAATCCAATGTGGCATCACCCCTGGTTGCCCTGTCTACATGCTGTGTCAGAAATCCCTCCTGCACACACTGGACAAAAACTGACCCATCTAAAGTACTCGAAATATAGTATTTCCAGTCAATATTTGGAAAGTTAAAGTCCCCCATAACCACTACCCTGTTACTCTCGCCCCTGTCGAGAATCATCTTCGCTATCCTTTCCTCTACATCTCTTGAACTATTCGGAGTTCTATAGAAGACTCCCAACAGGGTGACCTCTCTCCTGTTTCTAACCTCGGCCCATACTACCTCAGTAGACGAGTCCTCAAACGTCCTTTCTGCCGCTGTAATACTCTCCTTGATTAGCAATGCCAACCCCCCCCCCACCCCTCTTTTACCATCTTCTCTGTTTAGTTTAGTTTAGAGATACAGCACTTAAACAGGCCCTTCGGCCCACCGAGTCTGTGCCGACCATCAACAACCCATTTAGACTAATCCTACACTTATCCCGTATTCCTATCACATCCCCACCGGTCCCTATATATTTCCCTACCACCGACCTATACTAGGGGCAATTTATAATGGCCAATTAACCTATCAACCTGCAAGTCTTTGGCATGTGGGAGGAAACCGGAGCACCCGGAGGAAACCCACGCAGACACAGGGAGAACTTGCAAACTCCACACAGGCAGTACCCAGAATTGAACCCGGGTCGCTGGAGCTGTGAGGCTGCAGTGCTAACCACTGCGCCACTGTGTCCTGAAACATCCAAATCCCGGAACCTGCAACATCCATTCCTGCCCCTGCTCTACCCATGTCTCCGAAATGGCCACTACATCGAGATCCCAGGTACCAACCCATGCTGCAAGCTCACCCACCTTATTCCAGATGCTCCTGGCGTTGAAGTAGACACGCTTTAAACCAGGTTCTGACTTGCCAGTGCCCTCTTGCGTCCTGGTCACCTTATCCCTGACCTCACTACTCTCAACATCCTGTACACTGGAACTACAATTTAGGTTCCCATTCCCCTGCTGAATTAGTTTAAACCCCCCCCCCCCGAAGAGCACTAGCAAATCACCCCCCCCAGGATATTGGTACCCCTCTGGTTCAGGTGAAGCCCATCCTGTTTGTAGAGGTCCCACCTACTCCAGAAAAACCCCAATTATCCAGGAAACCAAAACCCTCCCTCCTACACCATCCCTGCAGCCACGTGTTCAACTCCTCTCTCTCCCTATTCCTCGCTTCGCTATCACGTGGCACGGGTAACAACCCAGAGATAACAACTCTGTTTGTTCTTGCTCTCAGCTTCCACCCTAGCTCCCTGAATTTCTGTCTTTAATCCCCATGTTTCTTCCTACCTGTGTCGTTGTTATGCGGTACTTTCTCAAATGCATGTTGAAAGGATCGGAATATTGTGAAAGTACAGGCAGGAGCAATCATAGAATCATAGAATAGATTAGACTGAATGAGGCCATTCGGCCCATCAAGTCTGTGCTGACCCTTTCAAAGAGCAATCCAGTTAGTCCCACTCCCTGGCTCATTCACTATATTCTTGAATTTCTTTCTGCTTCGGATATTTATCCAATTCCCTTTTGGGATCTATTATTGAATCTGTATCCATCAGCCTATCAGACAGTGCCTCCCAAATCCAAACCACTCAGAAACAAAAATCCTCATATCTGCTTCTTTTATCAATCGCCTTAAATCTGTGTCTTTGGTTAACGGCCCCTTGGAAAGTGGAAACAGTTTCTCTTTATTTAATTTATCTGAACCCTTCCTAATGTTAAACACCTCAGTCAAATATCTTCTGAAAGTTCCCTGCTCTAAGCAGAACAACCCCAGCTGCACAACTGTAATCCCTCATGCCTGGACAAATTCTAGTAAAACAGTTCTGTGCCCTCTCTGAAGGCTTCATGTCCTTCCTAAAGTGTGGTTCCCAGTATTCGACACAAGACTCCAGGTGCAGCTGAACTAGTATTTTATATATGTTTCACATAATGTCCTTGCTTTTGTTCTTTTTGCCTCTATTTATAAACACGAGGATCCCATATATTTATTAACTGTCCAGTTAAACTTTCCTGCCACCTTCAAAGATTTGTGTACAAACACCCCAATTGTCTCTGTTACTTCACCATCTTTATAGTTACACCATTGAACTTGTATTGTCTCTCCTCATTCATCCTTTCAAGATGTATTACCTCACACTTCTGCAATTCCAATTAAATATTGAGAAGATTGAAGTCATTGTTTTCTGTCTCTGCTCCAAACATTTCCTTGTTACACACTTCATTCCTCTCTTTTGTAAATGTTTGAGACTAACCGAAACTGTTCACATACTTGGTTACATAGTTCACCTTGAGATGCCTTGAGATGAGTTTCCTACCAAATATTCACACCATCACTAAAACGGCCTATCTCCACCCTTGGTGGAGTTGCATGCTGGTTAAAGAGGAAATGAACGCAATAGTGAGACAGGATATTAGATCTGACGATGTCGAATATGTTTGGGTAGAGTTGAGATACACTAAGGGGCAAAAAACCATGGTGGGGGTTGCATATAGACTCCCAGACTGTAGTGCTGAATTTGGGAATGGCATTGAACAGGAAATTAGAGACGCATGCGATAAAGGAACATCTGTAATTATGTGTTTCTTGAATCTGCATATAGATTGGGTAAATCAAATTGGTCACAATACATTGTGGAGGAATTCCTGGAGAATATACGGAATGGTTTTGAGCACCAATTCTTTGAGGCACCAACTGGAGAACAGGCCATGCTAGACTGGTTATTGTGTAATGAGAGAGGAACAATTGACAATCTAGTTGTGTGAGATCCCTTGGGGATGAACGACCATAATATGATAAAATCCTTCATCATGATGGAGAGTGACCTAATTGATTCTGAGATTAGGGTCGTGAATCTTAATAATGTAAGCTACGAAGGTATGAGGCATGAGCTGTTGATGATACATTGGGAAACGTCACGTAAAGAGATGACCCTGGATAGGCAATGGCAAACATTCAAAGAGCGCATGGATGAACTGCAACAATTGTTTATCCCTGTCTGGCGCAAAAGTAAAACGGAAAAGGTAGCCAAATCATGGCTTACAAGGAGAATTAGAGATAGCATTAGATCCAAGGAAGTGGCATATAAATTTTCCAGGAAAAAACAACAGACCTGAGGATTGGGAGCAGTTTAAAATTCAGCAAAGGAGCACCAAGGGATTGATTGAGAAGGGGAAAATGGAGTATGAGAGTAAGCTTATGGGGAACATAAAAACTGACTGCAAAGGTATGTGAAGCGGAAAATATTGGCGAAGACAAATGAAGGTCCGTTGCAGTCAGAAACAGGGGAATGTATTCTGAGAAACAAAGAAATGGCTGACCAACTAAATGCAAACTTTAGTTCTGTCTTCACAAAGGAGGACACAAATATCATACCAGAAATGTTGGTGAATACAGGGTTTAGTGAGAGAGAGGAATTGAAAGAAATCAGTATTAGTAGAGAAATGGTGTTGGGGATGGAGATGGTATTGAAGGCCGATAAATCCCCAGGGCCTGGTAATCTACATCCCAGAGTACTTCAGGTTGTGGCCCTAGAAATAGCGGATGCATTGGTGGTCATCCTCCAAGATTCTATAGACTCTGGAACAGTTCCTACAGATTGGAAGGTAGCTAATGTTACCCCACTATTAAAAATGGGAGGTAGAGAGAAAGCAGGGAATTATATACCATTCAGCCTGACATCGGTCGTGGGGAAAATCCTGGAGTCCATTATTAAATATTTTGCAGCAGAGCACTTAGAGAACAGGAGAATCGGGAAGAGTCAGCATGGATTTATGAAAGGGAAATCATGCTTGATAAATCTGCTCGAATTCTTCGAGGATGTAACCAGCAGAGATGATGTGGGGGAGCCAGTGGGTGTGGTTTATTTGCACTTTCAGAAGGCTCTCAACAAAGTTCCACGTAAGGGATTAGCATGTAAAATTAAAGTGGACGAGACTGGGGGTAGTATATTGCGACGGATAGAAAATTGGTTGGCAGACAGGAAACAAAGCATTGGAGCATACGGATCTTTTTCTGAATGGCAGGCAATGACTAGCGGGGTACCGCAGGGATCGGAGCTGGGACCCCAAATATTCACAATATATATTAATGATTTAGATGAGGAAACTAAATGTAATATCTCCAAATTTGCAGATGATACAAAATTGAGTGCGAGGGTGAGTTGTGAGGAGGATGCAGAGAGGCTTCAGGGTGATTTGGGCAAGTTGAGTGAGTGGGCAAATGCACGGCAGATGCAGTATAATGTGGATAAATGTGAAGTTATCCACTTTACTAGCAAAAACAGGAAGGCAGATTATTATCTAAACGGCTATAAACTGAGAGAGGGGAATACGCAATGAGACCTGGGTGTTCTCGTACACCAGTCACTGAAGGTGAGCATGCAGGTGCAACAGGCGGTAGAAAAAGGAGAATGTATACAAAGAACAAAGAACAAAGAACAAAGATAATTACAGCACAGGAACAGGCCCTTCGGCCCTCCAAGCCTGCGCCGATCCAGATCCTCTCTCTAAACATGTCGCCTATTTTCTAAGGTTCTGTATCCCTTTTCTTCCTGCCCATTCATGTATCTGTCCAGATACATCTTAAAAGACTCCATCGTGCCCGCATCTACCACCTCCGCTGGCAATGCGTTCCAGGTGCCCACCACCCTCTGCGTAAAGAACTTTCCACGCATATCCCCCCTAAACTTTTCCCCTTTCACTTTGAACTCGTGTCCTCGAGTAATTGAAACCCCCACTCTGGGAAAAAGCCTCTTGCTATCCACCCTGTCTATACCTCTCATGATTTTGTACACCTCAATCAGGTCCCCCCTCAACCTCCGTCTTTCTAATGAAAATAATCCTAATCTGCTCAACCTCTCTTCATAGCTAGCGCCCTCCATACCAGGCAACATCCTGGTGAACCTCCTCTGCACCCTCTCCAAAGCATCCACATCCTTTTGATAATGTGGCGACCAGAACTGCACGCAGTATTCCAAATGTGTCCGAACCAAAGTCCTATACAACTGTAACATGACCTGCCAACTCATGTACTCAATGCCCCGTCCGATGAAGGAAAGCATGCCGTATGCCTTCTTGACCACTCTATTTACCTGCGTTGCCACCTTCAGGGAACAGTGGACCTGAACACCCAAATCTCTCTGGACATCAATTTTCCCCAGGACTTTTCCATTTACTGTATAGTTCACTCTTGAATTGGATCTTCCAAAATGCATCACCTCGCATTTGCCCTGATTGAACTCCATCTGCCATTTCTCTGCCCAACTCTCCAATCTATCTATATTCTGCTGTATTCTCTGACAGTCCCCTTCACTATCTGCTACTCCACCAATCTTAGTGTCGTCTGCAAACTTGCTAATCAGTCCACCTATACTTTCCTCCAAATCATTAATGTATATCACAAACAACAGTGGTCCCAGCACGGATCCCTGTGGAACACCACTGGTCACACGTCTCCATTTTGAGAAACTCCCTTCTACTGCTACTCTCTGTCCCCTGTTGCCCAGCCAGTTCTTTATCCATCTAGCTAGTACACCGTGGACCCCAAGCGCCTTCACTTTCTCCATCAGCCTGCCATGGGGAACCTTATCAAACGCCTTACTGAAGTCCATGTATATGACATCGACAGCCCTTCCCTCATCAATCAACTTTGTCACTTCCTCAAAGAATTCTATTAAGTTGGTAAGACATGACCTTCCGTGCACAAAACCATGTTGCCTATCACTGATGAGCCCATTTTCTTCCAAATGGGAATAGATCCTATCCCTCAGTATCTTCTCCAGCAGCTTCCCTACCACTGACGTCAGGCTCACCGGTCTATAATTACCTGGATTATCCCTGCTACCCTTCTTAAACAAGGGGACAACATTAGCAATTCTCCAGTCCTCCGGGACCTCACCCGTGTTTAAGG
This sequence comes from Heterodontus francisci, assembly GCF_036365525.1. NCBI lineage: Eukaryota > Metazoa > Chordata > Chondrichthyes > Heterodontiformes > Heterodontidae > Heterodontus > Heterodontus francisci. Next base: position 2,603,135 of record NW_027140753.1, read on the forward strand.
ATGCTGCAAAGATATCTGTTAAGGCCCCAGCTATTTCCTCTCTCGCTTCCCTCAGTAACATGGGATAGATCCCATCCGGACCTGGGGACTTGTCCACCTTAATGCCCTTTAGAATACCCAACACATCCTCCCTCCTTATGCCGACTTGACCTAGAGTAATCAAACATCTGTTCCTAACCTCAACATCCGTCATGTCCCTCTCCTCGGTGAATACCGATGCAAAGTACTCGTTTAGAATCTCACCCATTTTCTCTGAGTCCAAGCATAACATTCCTCCTTTGTCCTTTAGTGGGCCAAATCCTTTCTCTAGTTACCCTCTTTCTCCTTATATATGAATAAAAGGCTTTGGGATTTTCCTTAACCCTGTTTGCTAAAGATATTTCATGACCCCTTTTAGCCCTCTTAATTCCTCGTTTCAGATTGGTCCTACATTCCCGATATTCTTTCAAAGCTTCGTCTTTCATCAGCCGCCTAGACCTTATGTATGCTTCCTTTTTCCTCTTAGCTAGTCTCACAATTTCACCTGTCATCCATGGTTCCCTAATCTTGCCATTTCTATCCCTCATTTTCACAGGAACATGTCTCTCCTGCACGCTAATCAACCTCTCTTTAAAAGCCTCCCACATATCACATGTGGATTTACCTTCAAACGGCTGCTCCCAATCTACATTTCCCAGCTCCTGCCGAATTTTGGTATAGTTGGCCTTCCCCCAATTTAGCACTCTTCCTTTAGGACCACTCTCGTCTCGTATGTTGGCCTTCATAGAGACAGGATTCGAGTCCAGGAGTAGGGATGTTTTGCTGCAATTATACAGAGCCTTTGTGAGGCCACACTTGGAATATTGTGTGCAGTTTTGGTCTCCTTATCTGAGGAAGGATGTTCTTGCTATGGAGGGAGTGCAGTAGAGTTTTACCAGACTGATTCCTGGGGTGGTAGGACTGTTGTAGGAGGAGAGATTGAGTAGGTTAGGACTCTATTCACTGGAATTCAGAAGAGTGAGGAGGGATCTCATCGAAACCTATAACATTCCAACATGACTTGACAGGGTAGATGCAGGAAGGATGTTCCCGATGGTGGGGGACTCCCAAACCACGGTTATAGTCTAAGGATATGGGGTAAAACCTTCAGGACTGAGATGAGGAGACGTTTCTTCACCCAAAGAGTGGTGAGCCTGTGGAATCCTCTCATCACGCCCATATCCAAGGGGGTTTGGAAGATTCTGGCCAGTGCCTCGGCTATTTCCACCATTCCTTCCCTCAGCAACCCCCATACATCCCATCCAGACTGGATAAATATTCAACTTTATTGTGGTACAAAAGTGTTGGATTGAAAAGGGTTAACTGAATTTGTTTGTTCCGTGACTGTAATTAATGTCAGTCTCCATGGACCCTAATTGTGTCACTGGACGTTTTCCATCTCCTATTAATAAGGGGATTCTTTCAATGTGTTATTCCACAGTGTCAGTGGGAACATCAGCCCCGGCACTTACAGAGATCAGCTGCTCCAGAGAGATAGAGAGAGGATAGATCAGAATCTGAGAACAAAAGACTGGAATGATACAACAATGGGTCAGAGTCTGAGAACAATAGATTGGAATGTTCCAACAATGGGTCAGAATCTGAGAACAATAGATTGGAATGTTCCAATAATGGGTCAGAGTCTGAGAACAATAGATTGGAATGTTCCAACAATGGGTCAGAATCTGAGAACAATAGATGGGAATGTTACAACAATGGACAAGAGTTTATCCTCGGAACTTTACTATCTTTCTACATATTATGATCGGTACTCAATTAACACTCGCATCTATCTCGCACTGAAGATTATTCAATACATTTACTATCCCATCCTGGCTATTATTCGTGTCCCTGGTAAGTCTCTCTATCTAGCTATTAATTCTTTAAACCATGTTTGACTGCATTACTGCTCCTGTAATTTACTCTGCCCTTCTTGTTGCCGTTGTATGCCTGGTGAATATCTCCAGCTATTAGCTCAACAAACCGTTGTGAACTGTATTACAGTTCTTGTCATTTACTCTCTCATCTTTGCTGCTGTTGCTGTCTCTATTTCAGGCCAGGAGATCTGCAAACACTGTTTCACTGAAATACCGTTCTGTAATGTAAATTTTGGGAAGACTGAAGCCAGTGTCATTGGTCTCCATCACAAACTCCATCCCCTATCTGGGAAGCACATACTCCACCCTGCCCAATATCTGAGGCTCAACCAGACAGTTTACAACTTCTGTGTTATATTTAAACCTGAGCTGAGTTCATCTCCATATTCGTTCCATCACCAACCCTGCTGAAAACCATCTCTGTGATATCACCCATCTCCACCTCTGCCTCAGCCTCTCTACTGCATAAACCCTCATCCACATCACAGTTAAATACACAGTTGACTATTCCAATTCCATCTTGGTCACCCTTCCCAGTTATAAACCTCCATAAACCACAGCCCATCCAGAACTCTGCTGCCTGCATCCGATCTCACACCAAATCCCGATCACCAATCACCCCTGTGCTCACTGATCTCCTTTGGCTCCCGGTCTGGCAGCACCTTAATTTTAATATTCTCATTCGTGTGTTTGAATCTCTCCATGGCCTCACCCCTCCATTTATTCACTTTCCCCTGTCCATTTCACATAACCTGCAAATCTTTCGACTTCAGTCTTTTTTCTGTTCTCCTTGTAAAGTGAATTTATTTCCCTCTGTATGTGTCCCGAGCCAGGATTATAGACTCTGCAGCAAAACTGCTGCTGTCGGTACAGAAGCTGGGATTCATAAAGAGATGTGAATCGCACAGCCGGCCACTTCCAGTGCGGTCTGCACAATATCCCATGCCGGGCGGGGCTCCAGCCCAGTCGTATCATCTATGTGCTGTTAGCGTGGTCTTCACAGCCGGCCACTTCTACTGTGGCCTGCACACTGATGTACTTCTTTGAAACTTGGTCAGTGCATGTCCAATGACCGCCTGTGTTAGTCACTCTCAGTTGAACATACATTCAAAGGATGAATTTGAAAGGACCAGGCATCCAACTGACAGGTGAGGGGCTTTTGACTTACTTCTGCTATTGTAAAATTAGTGGAGGTGCTGTGGATGGTTTTCTGGAGGTTGTGTTGTGAGCTGCTGCAGACATGCAGGGAGGACAGTAGATTTGGTGACCCAACTCTGGACGAGGTATGGGGACTGTAGTTACAGTGAAACTGGGTCTGTCACATTAGCAACAAATGGAGCAGAGGCTGCAGAGAGGGGAAGCTCTGTAAAGAGCGAGGAGGAGGGGGCTCTGCACTACCCACCCCGGGTTTTCCAAGAGCACTTTTCTTACCTACACCTAACCCAGGAGCAGTGTGTGAGATGACTCTGATTCAATAAGGAGGTGGTCACAGAGCTGTGTCACCTCCTGAAACACAACCTAGAGCCTCACACCAGGGTGAGGACGGAGCTGTCAGTGGCCGTTAAGGTCACAGTTTCATTGAACGTCTATGTATCGGGATCGTTCCAGGCAGGAGCAGGAGACATATCCAACAGAGAGTGGTAGAAATCGATAGTCATTTACAACACAGAAGGAGGCCATTCAGCCCCTACATGCCGGCTCTCTGTGGAACAATCCAGTCAGTTCCACTTCCCCGCTCAATTCCCGTATCCCTGCAAGTTCATTTCCTTCTGGTGTCCATCCAGTTTCCTTTTGAAATCATTGATTGTCTCAGCTTCCACCACCCTCATGGGCAGTGAGTTCGAGCTCATTACCATCCACTGTGTAAAAAGGTTCTTCCTCATATTCCCCCTGTATCTCTTACCCGACACCTTCCATCTGTGTCCCCCAGGCTGTGTTTCATCAGTTAATGCTAACAGTTTTTCCTTGTCTATCTTATCTAAGTCCATCATAATCATGTACACCTCTATCAAATCTCTCTCAATCTCCTTTACATCAGGAGAACAACTCCATCTTCTCCAAACTCACTTTGTAACTAAACTCCCATCCCTGGAATCATTCTGGTAAATCTCCTCTGCACCCTCTCAGGGCCTTTCACATCCTTCCTACAGTGTGGTGACCAGAACTGTACACAGTTCTCGAGTTGGTGTCTAACTAAAGCTTTATGAAGGTTCCGCATAACTTCCCTTATTTTGTATCTTTGCCTCTAATGATGAATCCCAATATCTGATATGATTTGCTAAACACCCTCCTAATATGTCCTGGCACCTTCAAAGATCAATACATATGGAGCCCCAGGTCCCTCTGTTCCTACGCAATCATTAGAACTGTGTCATTAAGTTTATATTGCCTTCCTCTTCCAACTGACAAAATAAATCACATCACACTCCTCTTTATTAAGTTCTACCTGCCACTTCTCTGTCCATTCTGCTAGCCGATCTATATCATGTTGCAGGTGGTTTGTGACATCCTCCAAGATTGCAATCATCAGAAAAAATGCAAATTCTTCTCATTATTCCAAGATCCATGTCATTTATATGTAGCAAAAAAAAAGCACAGTATTCCTCGCACTGACCATTGGGAAACATCACTGTCTACCATCCTCCAGTCTGAAAAACAACCATTTAACACATTTCTCTTTTTTCTGTCATTTGGACAATTTTTGATCCAAATGGATGCTATTCCTGAGCTTCAATTTTGTTAACGAAGCTTTTGTGTGGTTGTTCATCAAACAATTTCATAAAATCTATGCATACAACATCCACCACATTCCCTTCATCAACCTTCTCAGATCATCGAAATAAATTCAATTCGTTCAGTCAAGCATGATCTGCCTTTTTAGAAATCCGTGCTGACAATCCTCAATTAACTCAAACCTCTCCAAGTGTGTGTTGACTTTTTCCCTGATTGTTGCTTCTAAAACCTGACTCACCAATGATGTTAAACTAACTGAACAGTAGTTGCGAGGCCTGAGTGTTGTCCATTGATAATTCTGGGAGGTGAAGGTAACCATCTATGTCATCATCTTCTTCCTCAGCAGGGAGAAGCAGGATGAGTGATCCCGTGGCTTTGTCAGGATAGAGGGATTCCTAATGGTGCAGGTAGCTCTGCGGGGCCCCCATGTCAACCGGGAGAGGTACAGGAACTGGAAGCACTCTCACTCCATTAATGTACAGTTGGTGTGTGAGCATGCCCAGTACATCATGTTGGTGAATGTCCTCTATCCTGGCAGCAGCAAGGATACCTTCAATTTGAATCAGTCGGCCTGTCCCAATACTCCGGGGCTCCACGCAGAACCAGAATGTGGCTTCTCGGAGGCAAAGGAAACTCCTCTAGACACAGCTCATGTTTCTACATCCCCAAACCACATCCCACCACCAACCAACCTCACAAAATTAACATGGGTATAATGTGAGCAATGGAATCACCAGGAACATGGTGGAACAGACCATCGGTGTGATGAAGCAATGCTTCCGATGTCTGAACCGCTCGGGTGGAGTCCTCCAGTACACACTGGAGCAGGTGTCCTAGTTCATGGTATTCTGCTGCATCCTTCATATCATTACCATCATGAGGACACAAGCATTGGCACCAGGAATCCGGAGGCTACCTCAGGAGGAGGAGACAGGGAGGATATTTCCTGTATGCCTTCCAGCCGGACAGGTTGTCGGAGAGTCCCTGCTAAGATTCCGGTTCCCATAGGACAACTTCTCTTTCCCGCCATGGATCCCCCATTCTCCAACATTACACCCATCTGAGATGCCCCATCACAGTGTTATTACAGCACAGAAGGAACTATTCAGCCAGTCGTGTCTGCACCGGCTCTCTGAATGCACAATTCACCTAATCCCATTCCCTGCCTTCTTCCCGGAACCCAGCACATTCTTCCTTCTCATATACCAGTTTATTCAGCTTTAGCATGTTCATAGATGTGGTCACCACACTGCTGAAGAGCATGCAGGCAGAGAGGGAATGGGTGATCAGCAGCCAGTCAAAAATTATCAGGCAGGTAGTGCCGGAGACCCCTGAGTGCATCTCACTCTCCAACAGGTATTCAGTTCTGTATACTGAGGGAAGTGATGCTTCTCCTGGGGAGTGCAGCCACAGCAAGTCCATGTCAACATGGGTGGCTAAGCTGCAGAGCGGCATACAGGGATGACTGGAAGAGCCATAGTGAAAGGTGAGTCAATAGTCAGGGGAACAGACTGGCGTTTCTGTGGCCATAGACGTGAATCCAGGATGGTGTGTTGTCTCCCAGGTGCCAGGGTCAAGGATGTCACTCAGCGACTGCAGAGCATCTTGAAGGAGGAGGGGAACAGCCAGAAGTCGTGGTCCACATGGGAACCAACGACATAGGTAGAAAGAGGGATGTGGTCTTGCAGTCAGAATTTAGGGAGCTAGGGAAGAAATTAGCAAGCAGGACATCAAACATAGTCAAAATGTAGAATTCTCCAGATTACTCCCAGTGCCAGGTGCAACTTAGTATAGAAATGGAAAGATCAGGCAGACGAATGTGTGGCTGGAAAGATGATGCAGGAGGGATGGATTCATATTCCTGGGATACTGGGACCGGCTCTGGGGGAGATGGGACCTTGACAGGCCGAACGAGTTGCACGTGAACAGAGCCAGGACTGGGCTCCTTGCGGAACGTTTTGCTAGTACTGTTGGGGAGGGTTTAAACTAGTTTAGCAGGGGGAATTGGGACATGAGGGTAGACTCAACTGGGACAAAATCAGAAATGAAAATGGAAGGTGGAAAATTAATGGATGAGTCTGGAAGACAGAGGAAATGAGGGTGAGAAAATGAAAAAAGGTTTGGCAGTGCTCAAGGGTATCTATTTCAATGTATGGAGTGCTGCAAATAAAGCAGATGAGCGGAGGGCAAAGATAGACATGTGGCAGTATGATATCATAGTTATTACAGAAACATGGCTTAAGGAGGGACAGGAATGGCAGCTCAACGTTCCTGGTTACCGGGTTTTCAGACGCAATAGGGAGGGGGTTAAGAAAGGAGGGGATTGACAATTCTGGTCAAGGAATCTTTTGCAGCTGTGAGGAGGGATGATATGTTGGAAGGTTCATCAAGTGAGGCCATATGGATTCAGCTAAGGAACCACTGCTGGGAGTGTGATCTCGACAGCCAAATAGTCAGAGGTTAATCGAGGAGCAGATAAGTAGGCAAGTCTCTGAGAAGTGCAAGAACAATAGGGCAGTAATAGTAGGGTATTTTAATCACCCCGATGTTAACGAGGATAATTTTAGTATGAAAAGAATTGAGGGAGCAGAATTCTTGAGGTGCATTCAGGACAACATTTTTGTCCAGCATGCAGAAAGTCCAACTGGAGAGGGTGCAGTTTTAGATTTTGATTTAGGAAATGACGATGGGCAGGTGGATGGAATGTCAGGGGAGAGCATTTTGGTGGGAGTGATCATAATTCAGTCAGTTAAAACATAACTATGGAAACGTACAGACATAGAATAGGAGTTAGAGTTCTAATTGGGGCAAGGCCAATTTTACTAAACCGAGGAGCGAAAGTGGACTGGAAACAACGACTTGAAGGTAAATCAGTCTCAGAGCACTGGGAGGCATTCAAAGTGGAGATTCAAGGGGTTCAGGGTAAACATGTTCCCACAAAGGAAAAGAGTGAGGCGGCCAAATCTAGAGTCCCATGGATGTCAAGGATCCTATATGGTAAGATAAGACAGAAAAGGGAAGCATATATCCGACACTGAGAACTCTATACTACAGAAAGTTGAGAGGAGTTTAGAAAGTTGAAACACGAAAGAGGTGAGTTTATTATACTTAACAATAAAAAACATCCACACGAGAATCACACAGAAATAGATTACAGAGTGAGAAGTAAATTTATGGTTGGATTGGAGTCCAGAATAAATATAAAAATAAAATACTCATTCTGTGAGGTTGGACGATTCGGAGCTCTTCTGGCTGAAGTTGTATTCTTAAAGTCTTTGGCTATTTGAAGTGTCCTTTGTGGCTGGCCCACATGGCTCAGGGATTTCTTGGAGGCAGACTTGTAGGTGTCTTCCTTTCCCTGATGTCTCTGTCTGTAGTGATATATAGACTTGGAGGGACCACATTCGGATGTGGTTTTCAAACTTGTGATGTTATCTGAAGAGAGAGAAGCGACACAACCCTTCTGCTTCTGCACAATTTGAACCACTGGCTTGTCTGTCTTTGTCCAGCGGAAACTAACAGCTTTCACAGAGATGTGCAGAAGGTCTCATGACTGCCTCACTGTATTCTCTAGACCCTTATAATGAGATTCAAGGTTGGAAACTTCTATCTCCCCAGGGTTCAGGATACCAGTATTTACACTTGGAGGAGTTTGCTCTTTCAAAGTCAGTGTGTCAGGGTGGCCTTGTATGCCATGTCAATGATTGTAAGCTTAGGTCATTCAATCGCTAGAACAAGCCAGTGATTTGGGTCCAGGCCCATCAGACGAGTCTCCTGTTGTAGTCCTTGGAATGTGAAAAAGTATTTCAGATGCCAATTGCGGTGGCCATCTTGGCTGCCTGTTTTTTCAAGTTTAACTGTCGGATTTTTCCATTAAATGTTCAGTGTAAGTTTCCAATCTATGAATTAAAATTGCTCATTTGGCATATTGTGTTATCTTGACACTGCAAATGTGATAATAGGATCATTTCATTGCAGAATTGTGGGAAGAAATAGACGGAAACACACATTTATTCCCAATAATCACTTCTCAAATTCACACATTAATCTTAGAATTACTGCAGCTGACATTTTCTGTTACAGTTGTGCTGATTTAATTGTGTTGGAGTTTTTTCTGGGATGGTTATGTGTCGGGTTCGACCCTGGACAATGCATCAACAGCTACTATATATTTTTTTCTCTCTCCTGCAATGAAGCTTTAACCATTCAGGTTCCTGCACCTTGATAATCTTTCTCCCTAAACCGACAGTGAGTAATAACTTGCTTCTTTCACCCCTGTGAGGTGTCTGAGATTTCCTCTGGGCCTTTGTTCTTACTGAGTTCTGCTTTGAAATTGTTGGGTTTGATTAGATTTGGGTTTGGGACCTGATCATTGGGTTCTTCAGTGGGTAGATCCACACTGACCTTACTTTTAGCTTTCTGGTGAGGTACACAAGTGCTGGTTACTTGAGGGTATTTTCCCTTCACTTTTCCCTTTACTATGGGGAGGATCTTTTTTTCTAATCTGCCCTATATTCTCTGGGATATTAGTGTTCGCAGATGTCTGTCCAGCTCTCTTGCGGCACTTCGACTAAGTAAGGCATCACCCTCACCATTGGCTTGCATGTTTGGGACCTTTCCTTGCCATTGCATGTTTATATAAATGCTGTTTGCAGCCTATTTAGGGTGCCTCTTGGACCTGCATTTAAGGAGGAGAGTGTGGGGATTAATTTATCTAATATTTCAGGGTTGACTAATCGGAGAATAGGAAATTCCAGTTGGTATTCCTCCTGGCCCTCCTCTAACCTGTCCTCACGATTCTTTTCAATCCTTCCCTCCTGACTGTCTGACAGATCTGTAGTTGTCTGTCCCCTCCACAGCCTTTACTTTTTTTTTCCTTTGGTCTGGGGTGTCAATTAAATAATTTACCTGGCTATTCCTTTTGCCACTCGATATGGACCACTGAACCGGGATTTCAGGGATTCACCCTGCATTGGGAGTAGTAACAATACATAGTCTCTGGGCTGAAATGTTCTAACCTTGACATTTCTTTATGTTTACATTTTCACAGCTGCCTGGGAGATCTTTAGGTGTTCCTGAGCCATTGCACAGGCTCCCCTGAGCCGCTCCCAGAGCATGGAAATGTAGTCTAACACGGAAGACTCATTCCTCTGTCCCAAAAACTTCTCCTTGATTAGTTTAAGAGAACCTCTCACCTCGTGTCCAAAAACTAATTCGAAGAGACGAGAGCCAGTGGAATCATTGGTTAAGTCCCTGATAGGCAACAGGAGAAATCCCATCCCTATGTCCCATTCATGGGGTTTCTCATAGCAGTATGGCCTGATCATTGTTTTTAGGGTCTGGTGGTACTGCTCCAAAGCCCCCTGTGACTGTGGTTGGTAAGCCTTGGACTTTATTTGGGTTATGTCCAGATTACCCATGACCTTTTCAAAAGGATTAGACATAAAATGTTTACCCTGGTCCATCTGGATCTCAGCAGGCAGACCACTTCGGGTAAAGAATTGGGGTAGCCCCTCCACAACTACCTTGGCAGAGATAGTTGTTCTGGAGAATGGTCTCTGGGAATCGGGTCACCACACCCAAAATGGTGAGAAGATACTGGTAATCCCTCTATTGTTTTCAGCGGTTGTCCCGCACAATCCATCAACACTCTGCTGAAGGGTTCCCCAAAAGCTGGTATGGGAATTAGGGGTGAAGGTTTAACTGCAAATTAAGGCTTCCCCACAACCTGGCACGTGTGACCAGTTTTACAGAACTCTACCACATCTTTGTGGAGTTGTGACCAGTCACAATTATGTCTTATGCGGGCTTCGATTTTTCATACACCGACATGTCCAGCCATTGGAAGTTCGTGGGCCATTCTTAATATTTCTTTAAGTGGACCTCAGCGGCACCACTATCTGGTGAACCACTGTGCTCTCTTCATATACAGGTCTGTGAGGAGGTCTACACTTCCTCATCAGCACCTCATTCGTTAACTAGTAACACTCTGCAACTCACTCTGCTTCAGTTTTGGTTTGGACAGTCTGTGATATATTTTTAACACTGGGTCCTGTTGCTGAGCCTCAACTAAGGAAGATCTGTTTAACACATCCTTTGGGTCCATTACCTTCCGAAAGAAGGTTTCAGACAACCAGCCAGTAGGTTAATCCATCTGCAGTGTCAGTTCAAAGGATTGTTTGGCCATGGACCGAGTCACCACACAATCAGGGAGAATGTCAGGGACCTTCCCCTGTAACTGCTCTTTCTCCCTGACCTCTTTTGATTTCTCGAGAACTACTGGGGAAGCTGCCACCTTTTCCCCTGTCAGATTATTACCTGGGAGCAGGTCGACCCATCCACCGGTAAACTAGGTACAATCCCCATGGTTACCGGTCCTGAAACTAGGTCACACTCCAACTGCACCCGATATAAAAGTATGGACATATACCATCTTCCGATACCATTCACTAACACTCGAGCATTCACTGCACGCTCGGAGGAAGGTCATGCCTTTTCCCAGCAGAAGGGATTGGGTGGCCCCTCTATCCCTCAGTCTGACTACGGGCTTGCTTGCCTCATTGGAGGAGTATGGGAACACTTTTTCTTGGGATACAAATTCCAGTGATTTGTATCCCAACTCTCGGTGATTTTGTTAAGTTTTCCCGCACTCTCTGTGCGAGGTTTACTGGGTCTGACTGCCGCAGTTAGAGGCACAGTCTGATCTGCCGTGCTTTCCATCGGGGCCCGTTTTCCTGCACTGATCTGGTGGACTCTGATTAATCCTACAGGTTTTCCCCGTCATTTCCATCATTCAGCTCGATGGTGATCTGCCTTATTACAGTGGAAACATACAGATCGTCGGCCATTACTCCTGCTCTCAGTATCGTCCTATTTGGCTTGAGGATGGGCCCCCGTGTGTCTAGCTTTTTCTTCTAGCCCATGGCTAGCCGGGATCCAATCATCCTCCTTTTATTCTCTGGTCTTCGGGGAGACAAGGGAAGTGTTTCCCTTTGGTGTTAAGGCCTTGTGTACAAGAGAAAATTCATCAGCCTGCAAAGCAACCAGCCTGGCTCTTTGAACCTCTTGCCCCTCTTTGTGGGTTTTAATGGGAGGGAGAGCGAGTTTTTGAACTCCTCGAGAACGATCTGAGGTTTACATATGTGGGCTCTATCTTGAGTGTCAATATCTACTGGTCAAAAGAAAACATAAAAACAGACTGTAAAATCTTCTATAGATACATAAAAAGGAAACGTTTGGTTAAGACAAATGTGGGTCCATTGCGGCAAAGTCAGGAGAATTTATAATGGGGGACAGAGAAATGGCAGAGAAGCTAAATGATTATCTTGTGTCTGTCCTAACTGAGGGAAATACAAGAAATCTCCCAGAATTAGAGATCCAAGGGACTCGGGAGAATGAGGACGTGAAGGAAATTAGTATTAGGAAGAAAGTTGCATTTGAGAAAATAATGGGGCTGAAGGTTGACAGGACCCCAGGATATGATATCCTGCGTCTCAGAGTGTTGAAAGAGGTAACTATGGAGATAATGGGTTCATTGATGATCATCTTTCAAAATTCTATAGAGTCCAGAGCGGTTCCTGCAGATTGGAAGGTAGCAAATGTCACTCCACTATTTACGAAGGGAGGGAGACAGAAAACCGGAAATTAAGGATCTGTTAGCCTTACATCAGTCGTTGGTAAAAAGCTGGAATCTATTCCAAAGGATGTGATAAATGGACACTTGGATAATAATGATCTGATTGGGCATAGTCAACATGGATTTATGAATGGGAAATCATTCTTGACGAACGTGTTGGAGTTTTTATTGAGGATGTTACTAACCGAATTGGTAAGGGGGAGTCCGTGGACGTGGTATGCTTGGATTTTCCGAAGGCTTTCGATAAAGTATCCCACAAGAGATCGGTTAACAAAATTAAAGCACATGGAATAGGAGATAATATATGTGTATGCATTAAGGATTGGTTAACAGGCAGAAAGCAGAGAGTAGGAATAAATGGCGCATTCTTGCGTTAGCCAGCTGCGACTAGTGGGGTGCTGCATGGATCAATGCTTGGGCCCAAGCTGTTCACAACATATATCAATGATTTGGATATGAGGACAAACGTAACATTTCCAAGTTCACAGATGATATCAAAATAAGTGCGAATGCATGCTGTGAGGAATATGCAAAGCGGTTTCAAGGGAATTTGGACAGACTTAGTGAGTGGGCAAGAACATGGCAGAGGCAATATAAAGTGGACAAATGTGAGGTTATCCACTTTGGTAGGAGGAACAGATGTGCAGAGCATTTCTTAAATGGTAAGAGATTAGAAAGTGTAGATGTACAAAGGGACCAGGGTGTCCTTGTCAACAAGTCACTGAAAGCTAACATGCAGGTGCAGCAAGCAATTAGGAAGGCTAATGGTCTGTTAGCCTTTATCACAAGAGGACTTGTGTACAAGAGTAGTGAAGCTTTGCTTCAATTGTATAGAACCTTGGTTTGACCACACCTGGAGTGCTGTGTGCAGTTTTGGTCCCCTTACCTCAGGAAGGATATTATTGCCACAGAGGGAGTGCAATGAAGATTCACCAGACTTGTTCCTGGGATGGCGGGACTGTCCTGTGAAGAGAGAGTGGGGAAACTGGGCCTGTATTCTCTCGAGTTTCAAAGAACGAGAGGTCATAGCACATAGAACAGTACAGCACAGTACAGGCCCTTCGACCCACGGTGTTGTGCCGAACCTTTAACCTACTCAAGATCTAAGTAACTACCTATGCTTCATTCTACTATCGTCCATGTACCGAGCCAAGAGTCGCTTAAATGCCCCTAATGTATCTGCTTCTACTACCACCGCTGGCAGCGCATTCCACGCACCCACCATGATCTCATTGAAACCTACATAACACTGAAATGGCTAGACCGGGTAGATGCTGGTAAAATGTTTCCTCTGGTTGGGGAGTCTAGAACCAGCAGATACAATTTTAAAATAATAGAGAGGCCACTTAGGACAGAGATGAGGGGAAATTTCTTTACTCAGAAGGTTGTTATCTTTGGAATTCTCTACCCCAGAGGGCTGTGGAATCTCAGTCATTGTGTATGTTTAAAGTGGAGATTGACAGTTTTCTAAATACCAGTGACATAATAGGATATGGGGATATTGTGGGAAAAAGACATTGAAGTGGATGATCAGACATTATGATATTGAATGGCGGGCCAGGCTCGATGGGCTGAATGTCCTACTCCAGCTCCTATGTTCCGAAGCTGCTTACCTCTTTCAAACTCGAGGTAAGTTTAGTTAAGCTGATTTCGAAGGGTTCAGAATTTCTGCTGGTACACCTCTGGTACTATCTCGTATGTACCCAGGATAGCATTTTTAGTCATCATAAATCTGATGAACTTTCATCTGGAAACAGTGAATAAACCTTTTCCTGTTAATTTATTTTGCAAAAACAGTGTCCTTCTCTCTGCGGGCTATTTCAGCTGCTTTGCAAGTTTTTCAAAATTGACAGAAAATTCTGCCATCCTCCTCATTGAACTTTCTCATGAACTGGGAGATCTTTAAGAGCTCGGCGCATGGTCCTGATCTCGGGGTAGCTCCCTCACTAGCTGTGCCTTCACTGGGCGTATTGGGTCTTCCTCTAGTTGTTTGAGCCACCTCAACTCCCTTTCTTCCTTCTCCTTCTGGAATACTCTTACTTTTTCCCTATCACTTTGCTCTTTCTCGCCCTCTCTGGAATTCTAATTCTAGTCTCTTCTGTTCTAGTTTTACCATAGCTGACATTACTCTATCTGTTAGTAATTCTAACCCTGTGTGAGTCTTCAGCTTCAAGTGAGAAATGGTTGCACACGGGTCTTAGGATTTCGGGTTTCCGAGCTTTTGGACGGAGAGTAATCCCTAACTGTCCAGCTACATTACTCAACTTTTCAACTGATAGGATGTTAACCTGTACCGAGTTACTTTACTCTGTATGTAACTCCTTTATTGCAAATGGAACTCCTTTATTCAAAAAGACAGGGAGACAGAAAGCAGGAAGCTCCAGGCTAGTTAGCTTTATATCTGTCTTGCAGAAAATGTGAGAAGTTATTATTAAAGACGTAATAGCAGACACTTAGAAAAATCAGATAATCAGGCAGAGTCAACATGGTTTTCTGAAAAGGAAATCATGTTCAACAAAAGTTATTCGATTTCTTTGAAGAAGTAGCATGTGCTGTGGAGAAAGGGAATCAGGTGGATGTACTGTACTTAGAGTTCAAGAATGCATTTGATAAGGTGTCACATCAAACGTTATTGCTCATAGTATAGGGGGTAACATATTGGCATGGATAGAAGATTTGCTAGCTCACAGGAAACAGAAGGTAGGCATAAATGGGTCATGTTCTGGTTGGCAAGGTGTAATGAGTGGTGTGACACAGGAATCAATATTGGGGCCTCAACGTTTTACAATTTATAGAAATGACTTGGATGAATGGACCAAAGGTATAGTTGCTAAATTTGCTGATGACACAAAGTTAGGCAGTAAAGTAAGTTGTGAAGAGGACATCAGGAGGTTAAAAATGGAATATAGGTGAAGTCAGTGGGCAAAGATCTGGCAAATGGAGTACAATGTGGAAAAATGTGAACTTGTCCATTTTGGCAGGAAGAATAAAAAAGATTCATATTATCTAAATGGTGAGAGATTGCAGAGCTCTGAGATGCAGAGGGATCTGGGTGTTCTACTGCATGAATCGCAAGAGGTTAGTATACAGGTACAGCACGTTATTAGGAAAGCTAATAGAATGTTATTGATTATCATGAGGGGAATTGAATACAAAAGTAGGGAGATTATGCTTTAGCTGTACAGGGCATTGGTGAGACCACATCTGGAGTACTGTGTACAGTACTGGTCTCCTTATTTAAGGAATGATGTAACTGCATTGTAAGCAGTTCAGAAAAGGTTGACGAGACTAATACTTGGATTGGGTGGATTGTCTTAGGAGGAAGGATTGGACAGGCTAGGATTGTATCCGCTGCATTTAGAAGAGTAAGAGGCGACTTGACTGGAACATATACAATCATGAGGGGTCTTGACAGGGTGCGTGTGGAAAAGGATGTTACCCATTGTGAGAGAATCTAGAGCTAGTGGTCACTATTTAAAAATAAGGGGTCGCCCATTTAAAACAGGAAAGAGGAGAATTTCTTTCTGTCAGAGGGTTGTGAGATTTTGGAACTCTCTTCCTCAAAAGGCAGTAGAAGCAGAGTCTTTAAATATTTTAAAGCAGAGGTAGATAGATTTTTGATAAACAAGGGGATAACAGGTTATCGGAGGTAGGTGAGAAGTTAAAGTTGAGGTTAAAATCAGATTAGCGATGATCTTATTAAATGGCAAGGCAGGCTTGAGGGGCCGAGTGGCCTACTCTTGCTCTTAATTCGTATGTTCACGTGTTCGTTTGCGCTGGCTTCGGAGGGTACAAGCTTCGAATGTGGATATTTTAGTGCTCTAGCAGTGGAAAACACAATAAAACTGCTTTGAAATTTGTAATTGTTTTCTCAGGATCAGTTGTTTTTGCCGCCTCTCTGGCCAAAGGAGGGGTACCAGAGGACTGGTGGACAGCGAATGTGGTACCATAGTCAAGAAGGGTAGCAGGGATATACCAGGTAATTACTGGCCAGTGAGTCTATCATCAGTGGTTGGGAAATTATTGGAAAAAAATCTGAAGGACAGGATTAATCTCCACTTGGAGAGGCAGAGATTAATCAGGGATAGTCAGCAAGGCTTTGTCAGGGGGAGATCGTGTCTAAAAAACTTGATTGAATTTTCGAGGAGGTGACGAAATGTGTCAATGAGGGTAAAGCAGTTCATGTAGTCTACATGAACCTCAGTAAGGCTTTTGATAACGTCCCGCATGGGAGATTGGTTAAGAAGGTAAGAGACCATGGAATCCAGGGTAACTTGGCAAATTGGATACAAAATTGGCTTAGTGGCTAGAGGCAGAGGGTGATGGTTGAGGGCTGTTTTTGCGAGTGGAAGCCTGTGATCAGTGGTGTACCACCGGGATCGGTGCTGGGACCCTTGCTGTTTGTAGTATGCATCAATGATTTAGACGTGAATATAGGAGGCATGATCAGTAAGTTCGCAGATGACACGAAAATTGACGGTGTTGAAAATAGTGAGGAGGCAAGCCTTAGATAACAGGACGATATAGATGGGCAATGAAGATGGGCAAACAGTGGCACATGGAATTTAATCCTGAGAAATGTGAGATGATGTATTTTGGGAGGAATAACAGGGCAATGGAATATACAATGGAAGGGAGGACCCCTGGAAGTACAGAGGGTCAGAAGAACCATGGTGTACTTGTCTATAGATTACTGAAAGCAGCAGTGCAAGGAGATAAGGTGCTCCGAAGAAGGGTCACTGACCCGAAACGTTAACTCTGCTCCTCTTTCCACAGATGCTGCCAGACCTGCTGAGTGACTCCAGCATTTCTTGTTTTTGTTTCAGATTTCCAGCATTCGCAGTATTTTGCTTTTATATAAGGAGATAAGGTGGTTAGGAAGGCATATGGGACACGTGCCTTGATTGGCCAAGTTATAGAATGTAAGAGCACGGAGGCTCTGATGGAGCTGGATAAATCGCCAGTTAGGCCACAGCTGGAGTACTGTGTACACATCTGGTCACGACACTATAGGAAGGATGTGATTGCACTGGGGAGGATGCAGAGTAGATTCACCAGGATGTTGCCTGGGCTGGAGCATTTCAGCTATGAAGAGAGATTGGATAGGCTAGGGTTGTTTTCCTTAGAGCAGAGATGGCTGATTGGGGACCTGACTGAGGTGCACAAAATTATAAGGACTGAGATAGGAAGAAACTTTTTCCCTTAACAGAAGTGTCAATAACCAGGGGGGCAAAGACTTAAGTTAAGAGGTAGGAGGTTTAGAGAAAATTTGAGGAAAAATGATTTTCACCCAGAGGGTGGTTGGAATCTGGAACACACTGCCTGAAGGGGTGAGAGAGTCAGGAAGCCTCACAACAACATTTAAGATGTATTTAGATGAGCACTTAAAACGCCATACCGTACAAGATTACGGGCCAAGTGCTGGAAAATGGGATTAGAATAGATAGGCCTGATGGCGGGCGTGGACACGGTGGGCCAATGGGACAGTTTCTATGATGTGTAACCCTGTGACTCCAATTTCTCGTTTGTTGTTGGGTTATGGTCACTAGAGCTTCCAGATGTCTGTCGAAGCCAGATGAGGATGGGTCCCAGTCTCCCCATTTGTCCCAGTGTTTATTTGATCACAACAAGGTTTATTCATTTTTAACAGTGGACGTGCTTACCACCTCAGTGATTGTTTGTTGTGATCGTGAAAGAACCAATCAGACAGGTTTTCTTGAGATTAAACTAGAAGTAAGTTTATTACATTTAAAAATTCTAATTGAATCTAAATAAAATAATTAAAATATACTGCATTCACGCAGACACTGACACGAGAATCACACACAAATAAATTAGAATGAGAAATAAATTGTAGTTGGATATGAATCCGGAATAATTCTTTCAAAAACAAGGTCTGTGAGGTTGGATGATTCTGTGGTCTGTGCGTTTGCCACCCTTAGTTATGAGTTTCATGTCATCTGCAAGACATGAAATTATGTTTTTCTTTACATAAAGGTCTATGTCATTCATCTATCTATTTGTATGTCAGGAACAGCGCTAGTTCCAATACGGACCCCTGAGACACAATACTGTATACTCCCCCTCTCCCAGTCTGAACAATGTCTGTTCACCACTTCTCTCTGCTTTCTGTCCATGAGTCAGTGTCATATCCACACTATCACTGTCACATTAATCCATGTCTTCCATCTTTCATAACAAGTCAACGAAATGTCATTTGATCACAGGCCTTTTGAAAGTCCATATACATAAGACAAAACACATTATCCTCATCAACACTCACAGTTATGTCATCAACTAACTTGATCAAGATTATCAGACATGATTTTCCATTAACCAATCAGTGCTGAATGTCAAAGAACAAACAAACAACAGTACAGCACAGGAACAGGCCGTTCGGCCCTCCAAGCCTGCTCCGATCACGATGCCTGCCTAAACTAAAACCTTCTGCACTTCCGGGGTCCGGATCCCTCCATACCCATCTTATTCACGTATTTGTCTAGATGCCTCTTAAACGTCTCTATGGTACCTGCTTCCACCACCTCCCCCGGCAACAGGTTCCAGGCACTCACCACCCTCTGCGTAAAGAACTTGCCTCGCACATCCCCTCTGAACTTTGCCCCTCACCTTAAACTTATGTCCCCCAGTAACTGACTCTTCCACCCTGGGAAATAGCTTGTAACTATCCACTCTGTCCATGCCGCTCATAACTTTGTAAACCTCTATCATGTCGCCCTCCACCTCTGTCGTTCCAGTGAAAACATTCCGAGTTTTTCCAACCTCTCCTCATAGCTAATACCCTCCAGACCAGGCAACATCATGGTAAACCTCTTCTGTACCCTCTCCAAAGCCTCCACGTGCTTCTAGTAGTGTGGCGACCAGAATTGCACGCAATATTCTAAGTGTGGCCTAACTAAATTTCTGTACAGCTGCAGCATGACTTGCCTATTTTTATACTCTATGCCCCGACCGATGAAGGCAAGCATGCCGTCTGCCTTCTTGACTACCTTATCCACCTGCGTTGCCACTTTCAGTGACCTGTGGACCTGTACGCCCAGATCTCTCTGCCTGTCAATACTCCTAAGCGTTCTGCCATTTACTGTATACTTCCCACCTGCATTAGACCTTCCAAAATGCATTACCTCACATTTTCCAGATTAAACTCCATCTGCCATTTCTCCACCCAAGTCTCCAACCGATCTATATCCTGCTGTATCCACTGACAATCCTCATCACTGTCCGCAACTCCGCCAACCTTTGTGTCGTACTTATCAGACCAGCTACATTTTCCTCCACATCATTTATATATAATACAAAGAGCAAAGGTCCCAGCACTGATCCCTGTGGAACACCACTAGTCACATGCCTCCATTCAGAAAAACACCCTTCCACTGCTACCCTCTGTCTTCTATGACTGAGCCAGATCTGTATCCATCTTGCCAGCTCCCCTCTGATCCCTTGTGACTTCACATTTTGTATCAGTCTGCCATCTTGTCAAAGGCTTTACTGAAGTCCACATAGATAGCATCCAATGCCCTTCCTTCATTAAATATCTTCGTCACTTCCTCAAAAAACTGAATCAAATTAGTGAGATACGACCTCCCCTTCACAAAACCATGCTGCCTCTCGCTAATAAGTCCATTTGTTTCCAAATGGGAGTAAATCCTGTCCCGAAGAACCCTGTCTAATAATTTCCCAACCACTGACGTAAGGCTCACCGGCCGTTAATTTCCTCGATTATCCTTGCTACCCTTCTTAAACAAAGGAACAACATTGGCTATTCTCCAGTTCTCTGGGACCTCACCTGCCGCCAATGAGGATGCAAAGATTACTGTCAAGGCCCCAGCAATTTCTTCTCTTGCCTCCCTCAGTATTCTGGGCTAGATCCCATCAGGCCCTGGGGACTTATCTACCTTAATGCTTTGCAAGACACCCAACGCCTCCTCCTTTTTTATAATGAGATGACTGAGACTATCTACACTCCCTTCCCTAGGCTCATCATCCACCAAGTCCTTCTCCTTGATGAATACTGATGCAAAGTACTGATTTCGTACCTCGCCCATTTCCTCTGGCTCCATACATAGATTCCCATCTCTGTCCTTGAGTGGGCCAACCCTTTCCCTGGTTACCCTCTTGCTCTTTATATACGTATAAAAAGCCTTGGGATTTTCCTTAATCCTGTTTGCCAATGACTTCATATAAACCCTTTTCGCCCTCCTGAATCCTTGATTAAGTTCTTTCCTACTGTCTTTTCATCCATATGTCTATCCAATGACCACTTAAATGCCCTTAAATTTGGCGAATCGACTACTGCTGCAGGCAGGGCGTTCCACGCCCTTACTACTCTCTGAGTAAAGAAACTACCTCTCACATCTGTCCTATATCTATCACCCCTCAACTTGAAGCTATGTCCCCTCTACAGCCGCCCCCAATCTAAATTCTTCAGTTCCTGCCTAATATTGTTACAATTAGCCTTCCCCCAATTTAGCACCTTCACCCGAGGACTACTCTTATCCTGATCCACAAGTACCTTAAAACTTATGGAATTATGGTCACTGTTCCCGAAATGCTCCCCCACGGCAACTTCGACCACCTGGCCGGGCTCATTCCACAATACCAGGTCCAATCCGGCCCCATCCCTAGTTGGACTATCTACGTATTGTTTCAAGAAGCCCTCCTGGATGCTCCTCACAAATTCTGCCCCATCCAAGCCCCTAGCACTAAGTGAGTCCCAGTCAATATTGGGGAAGTTAAAATCACCCACCACTGTAACCCTGTTACCTTTACATCTTTCCAAACTCTGTCTACATATCTGCTCGTCTACCTCCCGCTGGCTGTTGGGAGGCCTGTAGTAAACCTCCAACAGCGTGACTGCACCCTTTTTATTCCTGAGCTCCACCCATATTGTCTCGCTGCATGCCCCCTCCGATGTGTCCTCCCGCAGTACAGCTGTGATATTCTCCTTAACCAGTAATGCAACTCACCCACCCCTTTTACACCCCGTCTATCCCGGCTGACGCTTCTAAAGCCTGGAACATTTAGCTGCCAATCCTGCCCTTCCCTCAACCAATTCTCTGTAATAGCAACAACATCAGATTTCCAAGTACTAATCCAAGCTCTAAGTTCATCTGCCTTACCTGTTATACTTCTTGCATTGAAACAAATGTACTTCAGACTGCCAGTCCCGCTGTGCTCCGTAACATCTCCCTGCCTGCTCTTCCTCTTCGTCTTACTGGCCTTATTTACTTGTACCCCCTCATTTATTTCACTTTCTGTCCTTCTGCTCTGCTTTCCACCCCCTGCCACCCTAGTTTAAACCCTCCCGAGTGACGCTAGCAAACCTCGCAGCCATGATATGTGTGCCCCTCCAGTTTAAATGCAACCCGTCCTTCTTGTAGAGGTCCCATCTGTCCCTGAAGAGATCCCAATCGTCTCGATATCAGAAACCCTCCTTCTGCACCAGCTGTTCAGCCACGTGTTTAACTGCACCATATTCCTATTTCTAGCCTCACTGGCACGTGTTATTTATTATACCCTGTTTTCCCAAGCAAGATATCTATTTGTACTGGGTTACGGCCTCTAGAAATTTCCAACCACCAACATTACACTGACTCGTCGGTAGTTACAGGTTTTAACGAATCTCTCCTTTTGGAAACAGGGTGTGACATTTATAGCCTTCCAGTCCTCTGACAACTCTTTCATCTCTGAGGAGGATTGTAAGATTCTGGCCAGTGCCCCTGCTATGTCCACCATTCTTTGCCTCAACAAACCTCATATATCCTATCTAAACCGGGTAAATCTTTTACTTTATTGTGGTACAAAAAGTGTTGGATTGAAAGGGGTTGACTGAACCTGTTTGTTCAGTGACTGTAATTAATGTCAGTCACTATGGACACTAATTGTATCACTGGAGGGTTTCCCTCTTCTATTAATAATGGGCTCCATTCAAAGTGCTATCCCATAGTTTCAGTTGGAGCATCAACCCTGATACGAACAGGGATCCGTGGCTGCAGTGAGATGGAGAGGATAGATCAGAATCTGATAACAATGAATTGGAATCTTACAACAATGGGTCAGAATCTGAGAACAATAGATTGGAACGTTACAACAATGGGTCAGAATCTGAGAACAATAGATTGGAATGTTACAACAATGGGTCAGAATCTGAGAACAATAGATTGGAATGTTACAACAATGGGTCAGAATCTGAGAACAATAGATTGGAATGTTATAACAATGGGCAGCAGGAGTTTCTCCTATTGGCTTGGTGAAATTATTGCAGATTATTTTTGGATAACATTAGAATGGCGGATCTATTTTGCACTGAAAATGATTGAAACGATTTACGATCCCATCCTCGCTATTATTGGTGTACCTGGTAAGTCTCTGTATCCAACTATTGGATCTATAAAGACTGCCCGGTGTCCAATCCTCAGGCTTGTGGGGTATCAGTGGACCCTCATTCAGTGTCTACCCCTGTCCACCTCAAGGACTGCCCTGTGTCCAATCCTCAGCAGAGAGAAGCAGGATGAAAGGTCCTGTGACTTTGTCAGGATATCGGGATTCGTGATGGTGTAGGTGGCTCTGCGGGGTCCCCATGACAACGGGGAGAGATACAGGAACTGAAGGAACTCTCACTCCATTAATGTGCAGTTGGTGTGTGAGCATGCCCAGTACATCATGTTGGTGAATGTCCACTATCCTGGCACCAGCCAGGATACCTTCATTCTGAAGCAGTCAGCCAGTCCCAATATGTCTGAGCTCCATGAAAAACCGGAATGCGGTTCCTCAGAGACAATGGACCCCCCACACACATAGCTATACCTCCTACACCCCCAAACCCACTTCCCACTGCCAGTCAAACAAACACTCCAGCAGGAAAACAGTGGAACAGACCATCGGTGTGATGAAGCAATGCTTACAATGTCTGAACCGCTCGGTGGGAGCCCACCAGTACACACTGGAGCAGGTGTCAAAGTTCATGGTGTTCTGCTGCATCCTTCATATCATCACCATCATGAGGACACAGTCATTGGCACCAGGAATCCGGAGGCTACCTCAGGAGGAAGCGGAGGAGGCAGGGAGGATATTTCCAGGTTGCCTTCGACCCGGACAGGCTGTTGGAGAGTCCCTGCCAAGATTCCAGGTCCCATAGGACAACTTCCCTGTCCCACCATGGATCCCCCCCATTCTCCACCATTACACCCATCTGAGACGCCCCGTGACAGCGTCCCCTTGGTCACTATCCTGCAATAAAAGCCACCAACAAAAACCTTTTCATTAACATCTTTATCCATCACCAATTAAACAAACAAAACTGAACTATTCACATTTGTGTATTCCCTTGGTGCCTGTCTATTGGGTTCCCTCGACCTGCCTCGTGCTCCTACACAGTGTTTCTCCAATGACTGCAGCATGGCTGGTGAAAGGCTGCTGACTTTCACTGTGGGGTGACTGCAGATTGCCTTGGAGGACGTCCTCGAGTGGCTTTGGGCCCTGAGGGCTCGGATTCAGACTGCACCACCTCGATATGGGCAGCAGCAGCCTGGGCTGGCTGATGACTAACAGCAAGGACATTGGTGGAGTGACAGTGAAGGGAGAACAAATACTGTCATCCTGAGAGAGGACAGCAGGTTCATGCTCCACGGAGACACTGTCACTCCCACGTGATGACACCTCAGCAATCCATGTAATCTACTGGATCACTGAGACGCTGGGTGTCTGCCGTCTGTGCTGCTGTGGAAGCTGAGACAATGGTTACCAAACACTGTATCGCAGCTGGGTCCCCTAGTGCTGTCATAGAGTTACTGACCACTTCCACAGGGGAAGGAATACGTTTCTAGCTCTGTGCAATGTCCTGTGCCATGTTGGGCATTGCCCTCCGGTCATCTGACACATGAACTATCCTTTCCCCCTGACCTGGCTGGACCTCACTCGTGCTCGGTGACTCACCACGTGTAGATTCTGACTCTATACCAGCCTCTACAGCACACACAGTGTAAGTATTTGAGCTGTTGGCTGTAAGTATCAGAGCAAGTGATGGGGCTTCACCATCAGTGCTGTGCTGCTGCTCTTTCTCTGTCTCCTGGAGCTGCTGTGACTGGGAAGCTGGCAGTTTTCAGTTATCGTTGGAAAGTATAAAATCAGAATTGGAAGGTTGGGGTGAGGGATTGGGGGTGGGATGGAAAGCAGGAGGTCCATGGTCCCACCATTTGCAGCTTGTACATCATCCCAGACAGCAGGATGAGGGGAGGTGGGAGTTAAGAAGGGACATCAGGCAGGTGCATAGCATCATCCTGAATGCTCTCGGTCATCTCTGATGCTACTGGCTCTGTCACAGCTGGTCCCATGATGTGGAAAACCATCTCCTCCCTCAGGCTCAGGGGATGAAGGTATGCCTGGCCCCCGCCGGTTCACTGCTTCCCCTGTGATTTTGAGCCACCTTGTCCTGTAAGAGATGGGGTGGAATATCAGGAATTGTGTTTCACTGTATTTGGGTGATGTGCCTGCCATAGCTGAATAGCTGGAGGTATGTGGAGGCAGTGAGAGGTGGGTATGAGGCTGGTATCAGTGGAAGCTGTGTGAGGGTGAGGTGGAGTATGTGAATGTTATGTGTGAGTCCTGAGTGTTAGGGACAGCTGATGGGTGAGTGATGGGGGTGTGGTTCATTGAGTAGTGTGCGAGGTTGGTGGTGTTGGGGGTAGGAGATGCCATTTGGAGATGAAGTCACTGACATCGAACACCCATGTGAGCTCATTAACCTTCTTCTGGCACTGCTGCCACGTCCTCGGGCCCATACCTCTTGCATTGACCTCGCTGGCTACCTTCTCCCAGTCCCTTCAGAGAGCGTTACTTGAGGGCCTCGGCCGCACGCCATGGAAACTTGGCCTCTTTCCTCCTGTCACCCTCCATGACTAAGGCCTCCAGCGCCACATCCGTGAACTGCAGAGCCCTCTATAGTTTTTTAGTTTTAGTTTTAGAGATACAGCACTGAAACAGGCCCTTCGGCCCACCGAGTCTGTGCCGACCATCAACCACCCATTTATACTAACCCTACACTAATTCCATATTCCTACCACATATTCCTACCTGTCCCTATATTTCCCTACCACCTACCTATACTAGGGGCAATTTATAATGGCCAATTAACCTTTTAACCTGCAAGTCTTTGGCATGTGAGAGGAAACCGGAGCACCCGGAGGAAACCCACGCACACACAGGGAGAACTTGCAAACTCCACACAGGCAGTACCCAGAATTGAACCCGGGTCGCTGGAGCTGTTAGGCTGCGGTGCTAACCACTGCGCCACTGTGCCGCCCGAATGTTCCATTTACCTTGTTTCCAATTGCAGAAGTCACAGTCAGCACACGCAGCCTCCTGTGATTCAGTGCAGCTTCCCTTTAAGAGGGACAGACTGCCTTTAAAAGCTGAATGCTGGCTGAAACACGAGCCAGCCTCACACACAGTTCTGTCCCAGTTAACAGTGCAGACAGAAAGCAGTGCGGGTCACCCTGGGCAGCAAGTAGAATTCATGGAAATGAGGAGACAGCAGGAGCTTTGTGTGTCACCTGCCTCAGCAAGAGCGGGCACGGGCAGATCATGAATCACAAACCCTACGCACAGAAGGAGGATATTCGGCCCATTGTGTCAGTGCAGTCTCTTTCAAAGAGATATCTAATTAGTTCCTCTCCCCTCCTCTTGCCCCACACTCCAGCATTTTTAAATCCAATTCATGTATTTGCTGAATTCTCTTTTGAAAGATATTATTGAATCTGCTTCCACCATGTTTTCAGGCAGTGAATTCCAGATCCCAACAACTCGCTGTGTCAGACAATACTCCTCATTTCACCTCTGGTTCTTTGTCAATTACCTTCAAGTCTTCTTAATACTGAACTTTCTGGCACTGGAAACAGTTTCACATTAATTACTCTATCAAAACCCTTCATGATTTTGAATTCTATATTAAATCCCCTCTTACCCTTCACTGCTCTAAAGAGAACAATCCCAGCTTTTCCAATCTCTCCACGTAACTGAATTCTCAGATCCCTGGTACCATTCTAGTAAATCACCTCTGTATCTTCACTAAGTCCTTGACATCCTTACCAAACCGTGGTGATCAGAATTGGACACAATTCTCCAGCTGGGACCGAACCAATGATGTATAAAAATCAGCATTTCCTCCTGAGTTTTATTACACTGTGTATCTCTCTCTAACACCAAGGACACTACATGCTACCTTCTAAGATCTGTGTGTGTACACCCCAGGTCTCTCTAATCCTGCACCCGCTTTATAATGGTAACATTGAGTTTATATTGTGTCGCCTCATATTTCCTACCCAAATGTCTCACTTCACACTTCACTGTGTTAAATTACATCTGCCATGTTCCTGTACATTTCACCAGTCAGTTTCTGTCCTGCTGAAGTCTGTTACTATCCTTCTCACTGTTTATTAACATTTCTGAGTTTCCTGCCCTCTGAAAACTTTGACATTATCCTCTCTGTACGCACGCCCATTGCATTAACATACAGCAACAGTGATCCCAACAGTGACCCTGGGGAACCCCACTGTGTACTTCCCTCCAGACTGAACAACAACCATTCTCCAATACTCTCCGTTTTCTGTCACGGAGCTAAGTTCCTGCTTGCTGGCATTGAAAATAAAAAAAAGGACTTCCATCTATGTAACGCCTTCATGACCACTGCATGTCCCAAAGCGATTTACAACCAACGAGTACCTTTTAACGTTTAGTCAGTCTTGGAATGTAGGAAAAACACAGCCAATTTCCGCACAGCAAGATCCCACAAGTAGCAGTGTGATCATGATCAGATCTGTATTTGTGATGTTGATTTGAGGGGTAAATGTTGACCAGGACATTGGGAATAATTCCGCTGACCTTCTAAATAATTCCATGGGATCTTTCCATCCAGCTGAGTGGGCAGACGGGGCCTGGCTTTACCTTTCCTTTGATAAGGCGCAACCTCTGACAGTGCAGCACTCCCTCAGTACTGCACTGCAGTGTCAGCCTTGATTCTTGTGATCAAGTCCTGCAGTGTCATTTGATCCTTGAAGCTTGTGATTGAAAGGGGAGAGAGATACAAACTGAGCTACGGCTGACATTGACCCTTTAATCCCATGTGTTTCTAATTCGGTAACACTGCTGTTATGTGGTACTTTCTCAAACAGCTGTTGAAAGGATAGGAATATTGGGAAAGTACAGACAGGAACAATCATAGAATCATAGAATTGCACAGCTCTGAATGATGTTATTCTGCCCATCAATTCAGTACTGGTCCTTTCAAAGAACAATCCAGTTCGTCCCACTCCCTGACTCTTTCACTATATCCTAACATTCCTTCTGCTTCAGATATTTATCCAATTCCCATTTGGGATCTACTATTGAATCTGTATCCATCAGTCTATCAGACATTGCATTCCAAATCCAAACCACTCAGAAGCAAAAATCCTCATGTCTGCTTCTTTTACCAATCACCTTAAAACTGTGTCTCTGGTTAGCGGTCCCTTGGACATGGGAAACAGTTTCTCTTTATTTAATTTATCTAAACCCTTCCTAATGTTAAACAGCTCAATCAAATCTCCTCTGTGAGTTCTCTGCTCTAAGCAGAACAACCCCAGATACAGAACTGTAATCCCTCATGCCTGGACAAATTCTAGTAAAACAGTACTGTACCCTCTCCGAAGGCTTCATGTCCTTCCTAAAGTGTGGTTCCCAGTATTGGACACAAGACATCAGGTGCAGCTGAACTAGTTATTTTTTATATATTTCACATAATGTCCTTGCTTTTGTTCTTTTTGCCTCTTTTTAGAAAACCTAGGATCCCATATATTTATTAACTGTTTCGCTACCCTTTCGTGCCAGCTTCAAAGATTTGTGTACAAATACCCCAGGTGTCTCTGTTATTTCACCACCTTTATAGTTGTACCATTTAACTTGTATTGTCTCTGCTCATTCATCCTTTCAAAATGTATTACCTCACACATCTGCAATGTCAATTAAATATAGAGAAGATTAATGCCATTGTTTTCTGTCTCTACTCCAAACATTTCCTAGCTACACACTCCATCCCTCTCCTTTGTAAATGCTTGAGACGAAGTCAAACTGTTCAGAAACGTGGTTACGTAGTTAACCTTGAGATACCTGGTGATGCGCTTCTGACCAAATATTCACACCATCAGTAAAACGGCTTATTTCCATCCGCGGTTGAGTTGCATTGTAGGTTAAAAAGGAAATTAACGCAATAGTGAGGAAGGATATTAGCTCTGATGATGTGGAGTCTGTATGGGTACAGCTGAGAAACACTAAGGGGCAAAAAACGTTAGTGGGTGTTATATATAAACCCCCAAACTTTGGTGGTGATGTGGGAATGGTCTTAAACAGGAAATTAGAGATGCATGCGATAAAGCAACATCTGTAATTATGGGTGAGTTTAATCTGCATACAGATTGGTCAAATCAAATTTGTCACAATAACGTCAAGGAGGAATTCATGGAATGTATACGGGATAGTTTTCAGGACTAATACGTTGAGGAACCAACTGGAGAACAGGCCATCCCAGACTTTGTATTGTGTAAAGAGAGAGGAATAATTGAAAATCTAGTTGTGTGAAATCCCTTGAGGATGAGCGACCATAATATGATAGAATTCTTCATGAAGAACGCCAACAGTGACGTCAGAGGAGAGTTGCAAGCTGATTGGTTGGGTGAGTAGCAGCTGTTAGTGCATGTAGATATCTTTAAAAAAGTGAAAAGTTTATTTATGTGGAAAAAAACTCTGGTGATAAGGTGAGTACTACTGAAGTGTTTCTTTTTTTAATTATTAAGAACCTTAGATTGAAGTGGGCAGAACAAGGCCCCTCATGTAATTAGTATTTTTTAAATTAAGGGTGTAACTAATTAATCTAAGGGTAGGCCATGACAGGAGAGCTCAGCCCCGTGATTTTCCTCCTGCGCTATGTGGGAAATCAGGGATGCTTCCAGTGTCCCTGGTGACCATGTGTGCAGGAAGTGTATCCATCTGCAGCTGCTGGTTACCCACATTACGGAGATGGAGCTGCGGGTGAAATCACTGTGGAGCATCCATAATGCTGAGGAAGTCGTGGATAACATGTTTAGCGAGGTGGTGACACCGCAGGTAATAGCTGCACAGGCAGAAAAGCGATGGTTGGCCACCTGACAGAGTAGTAGGCACAGTCAGGTAGTGCAGGAGTCTCTTGTGGCCACCCCGCTCTCAAACAGATCGACGACTTTGGATACTGTTGGGGGGATGACCTCCCAGGGGAAAGCGGCAACAGCAAGGACCATGGGACCACAGAGGGCTCTGCTGCACAGCAGGGGAGGAAAAGGGGTGGAAGAGCTATCATGATAGGGGATTCTATCGTAAGAGTTGCTGGTAGGCGTTTCTGTGGCCGCAAAAGAGACACCAGAATGATATGTTGCCTCCCTGCTGCTAGGGTCAAGGATGTCTCGGAGTGGCTGCAGGAAATTCTGAAAGGGGAGAGTGAGCAGCCAGAGGTCGTGGTCCATATTGGTGCTAACGATCTCCACAGGAAGAGAGATAAGGTCCTGCACAGTGAATATAGGGAGTTAGGCAGAAGGTTAAAAAGTAGAACCTCTAGGGTTACTCTCAGGATTTGGCCTAACCATCAGCCTCAAGAAAATGAACATCATGGGACAGGACGTCGGAAATGCTTCATCCATCAATATTGGCGACCACGCTCTGGAAGTGGTTCAAGAGTTCACCTACCTAGGCTCAACTATCACCAGTAACCTGTCTCTAGATGCAGAAATGTGTGGCGTTTGCAAGTTCTCCCTGTGTCTGCGTGGGTTTCCTCCGGCTGCTCCGGTTTCCTCCCACATGCCAAAGACTTGCAGGTTGATAGGCAAATTGGCCATTATAAAATTGCCCCTAGTGGAGGTAGGTGGTAAGGAAATATAGGGACAGGTGGGGCTGTGGTTGGAATATGCTATGGTGTAGGATTAGTATCAGTGGGTGGTTGATGGTTGGCACAGACTCGGTGGGCCGAAGGGCCTGTTTCAGTGCTGTATCTCTAAAAAAAAAATCAACAACGCATGGGAAAAGCTTCCACTGCTATGTCCAGTCTGGCCAAGAGAGTGTGGGAAAATGGCGCACTGACACGGAACACAAAGCTCCGAGTGTATCAAGCCTGTGTCCTCAGTACCTTGCTCTTTGGCAGCGAGGCCTGGACAACGTATGTCAGCCAACAGCAACTCTAAATTCATTCCATCTTCGCTGTCTCCGGAGAATACTTGGCATCAGGTGGCAGGACCGTATCTCCAACACAGAAGACCTCGAGGCGGCAACATCCCCAGCTTATATACACTACTGAGTCAGCGGCGCTTGAGATGGCTTGGCCATGTGAGCCGCATGGAAGTTGGCAGGATCCCCAAAGACACATTGTACAGCGAGCTCCTCACTGGTATCAGACCCACCGGCCGTCCATGTCTGCGCTTTAAAGGCGTCTGCAAACGCGACATGAAGTCCTTTGACAAAGATCACAAGTTGTGGGAGTCAGTTGCCAGCGATCGCCAGAGCTGGCGGGCAGCAATTAAGGCAGGGCTAAAGTGTGGCGAGTCGAACAGACTTAGCAGTTAGCAGGAAAAAAGACAGAAGCGCAAGGAGAGAGCCAACTGTGTAACAGCCCCGACAAACACATTTTTCTGCAGCATCTGTGGAAGAGCCTGTCACTCTAGAATACGCCTTTATCGCTACTCCAGGCGCTGCTCCACATACCACTGATCACCTCCAGGCGCTTATCCATTGTTTCTCGAGACAAGGAGGCCAAAGAAGAAGAAGAATCTCAGGATTACTCCCTGTGCCACGTGCTAGTGAGGGTAGGAATCGGAGGATTAGGCAAATGAATGTGTGGCTGAAGAGCTGGTGTAGGCGGGAGGGCTTCAGCTACTTGGATCATTGGGATCTCTTCTGGTGCAGAGGTGACCTGTACAAGAGGGTCGGGTTGCATCTGAACTGGAAGGGGACCAATATCCTTGCGGGGAGATTTGTTAGTACTACTCGGGAGGGTTTAAACTAGTCTTGCAGGAAGGTAGGACTCAAAGTAGTAGTCTCTCCGATGAGATAGTTGAGGTAAATGTAGAGGTTAATGCAAGCAAGTCCAGTAGGCAGGCCGGGCAGTGGCAGTACAGGGAGCGTGGAAGATCTGGTGGGCTAAACTGCATGTACTTTAATGTAAGAGGCCTTACAGGTAAGGCAGATGAACTCAGAGCATGGGTCAGTACATGGGATTGTGATATTGTAGCTATTACAGAAACGTGGTTGAGGGATAGGCAAGACAGGCAGCTCAATTGGAGGAGCATATATGTAGGGAAATCACAGATAGGTGTAGGAATTATAAGCTTGTAATAAGTGATTTTAACTTCCCTAATATTGACTGGGACTGGCTTAGTGCTAAGGGATCAGATGGGCAAGAATTTGTTAAGTGTGACCAGGATAGTTTTCTGAAGCAGTATGTTGATGGCTCTATTAGAGAAAAGGCTACACTCGACCTCCTCTTAGGAAATGAAGATGGGCAGAAAGATGATGTGTCAGTGTGGGAGCACTTTGGGACCAGTGGCCATAACTCTATTAGCTTCAAGATAGTTATGGAAGAGGATAAGGCTGGTCCTCAGTTTGAAGTCCCTAATTGGAGGAAGGTTCATTTCGATGGCATCAGACAGGAACTCTCAAAAGTTGAATGGTAGATGCGGTTTACAGGTAAAGGGACGTCTGGCAAGTGGGAGGCTTTTAAAAGTGAGAAAGGAATAGTTATGGGCTGGCATATTCCTGTTAGATGCAAAGGCAAGGCTGGCAAGTTTAGGGAACCTTGGTTGACAAGGGATGTTGAGGGTCTCCTCAGGACAAAGAAGGAGGCATATGTCAGGTATAGACAGCGGGGATCAAACGAGTCCCTCGAGGAGGACAGGGGATATAGGAGTACACTTAAGAAGGAAATTAGGAGGGTGAAAAGGGGCCATGAGATTTCGCTGGCAGATAAGCTAAAGGAGAATCCTAAAATTAGGGCCAATCAAGGATAGTAGTGTGAAGTTGTGTGTGGAATCAGAGGAGATAGGGGAAGTGTTAAATGAATATTTTGCGTCTGTATTTACAGTAGAGAAAGAAAATGTTGTTGAGAATACTGAGATTCAGGCTACGAGGCTAGATGGGATTGAGGTTCACAAGGAGGAGGTGTTAGCAATTTTGGAAAGTGTGAAAATAGATAAGTCCCCTGGGCCAGATGGGATTTATCCTAGGATTCTCTGGGAAGCTAGGGAGGAGATTGCAGAGCCTTTGTCCTTGATCTTTATGTCGTCATTGTCGACAGGAATAGTGCCGGAAGACTGGAGGATTGCAAATGTTGTCCCCTTGTTCAAGAAAGGGAGTAGGGACAGCCCTGGTAATTATAGACCTGTGAGCCTTACTTCGGTTGTGGGTAAAATGTTGGAAAAGGTTATAAGAGACAGGATTTATAATCATCTTGAAAAGAATAAGTTCATTACAGATAGTCAGCACGGTTTTGTGACGGGTAGGTCGTGCCTCACAAACCTTATTGAGTTTTTTGAGAAGGTGACCAAACAGGTGGATGAGGGTATAGCAGTGGATGTGGTGTATATGGATTTCAGTAAGGCGTTTGATAAGGTTCCCCACGGTAGGCTATTGCAGAAAATAGGGAAGTATGGGGTTGAAGGTGATTTAGAGCTTTGGATCAGAAATTGGCGAGCTGAAAGAAGACAGAGGGTGGTGGTTGATGGCAAATGTTCATCCTGGAGTTTATTTACTAGTGGTGTACCGCAAGGATCTGTTTTGGGGCCACTGCTGTTTGTCATTTTTATAAATGACCTGGAAGAGGGTGTAGAAGGGTGGGTTAGTAAATTTGCAGATGACACTAAGGTCGGTGGAGTTGTGGATAGTGCCGAAGGATGTTGTAGGGTACAGAGAGACATAGATAGGCTGCAGAGCTGGGCTGAGAGATGGCAAATGGAGTTTAATGCGGAAAAGTGTGAGGTGATTCACTTTGGAAGGAGTAACAGGAATGCAGAGTACTGGGCTAATGGGAAGATTCTTGGTAGTGTAGATGAACAGAGAGATCTTGGTGTCCAGGTGCATAAATCCCTGAAGGTTGCTAACCAGGTTAATAGGGCTGTTAAGAAGGCATATGGTGTGTTAGCTTTTATTAGTAGGGGGATCGAGTTTCGGAGCCACGAGGTCATGCTGCAGCTGCACAAAACTCTGGTGAGACCGCACCTGGAGTATTGCGTGCAGTTCTGGTCACCGCATTATAGGAAGGATGTGGAAGCTATGGAAATGGTGCAGAGGAGATTTACTAGGATATTGCCTGGTATGGAGGGAAGGTCTTACGAGGAAAGGCTGAGCGACTTGAGGTTGTTTTCGTTGGAGAGAAGGAGGAGGAGAGGTGACTTAATAGAGACATATAAGATAATCAGAGGGTTAGATAGGGTGGATAGTGAGCGTCTTTTTCCTCGGATGGTGATGGCAAACACGAGGGGACATAGCTTCAAGTTGAGGGGTGATAGATATAGGACAGATGTGAGAGGTAGTTTCTTTACTCAGAGAGTAGTAAGGGCATGGAACGCCCTGCCTGCACAGTAGTAGATTCGCCAACATTAAGGGCATTTAAGTGGACATTGGATAGACATATGGATGAAAATGGAATAGTGTAGGTCAGATGGTTTCACAGGTCGGCGCAACATAGAGGGCCGAAGGGCCTGTACTGCGCTGTAATGTTCTAATTCTAATTCTAATTCTAAAAACATATTTTATAAGTATATTGAGAGGAAAAGGGATGCCAGGGAGAGAGTAGGTCCCCTGAAGGATCAGTGTGGTAATCTATGTGTGGAGCCACGGGAAATGGGCGAGGTCTTAAATGAATACTTCTCGTCTTTAATTACCATGGAGACGACATGGAAGCCAGTGAGTTCAAGGGAGGGAACAGCGATATCCTGGAGCATATCAACATTACAAAGGAGGATGTGTTGGAGGTTTTGAAGCGCATTAAGGTAGATAAAATGGAATAGTGCAGGTCAGATGGTTTCACAGGTCGGCGCAACATCGAGGGCTGAAGGGCCTGTACTGCGCTGTAATGTTCTATGTTCTATGTTCTATAAATCCCTAGCGCCTGACCAGGTGTATCCTAGGATGCTATGGGAAGAAAGGAAGGATATTCCTGGAGCCCGAGCAGAGATTTCTACATTATCGTTAGCAACGGGTGAGGTACCGGAAGACTGGAGGATAGCTAATGTTGTGCCTTTATTTAATAAGGGCAGCAGTGATAAGCCAGGGAACTACAGGCCGGTGAGCCTTACATCAGTGATGGGAAAGTTATTGGAAGGGATTCAGACAGACAGGATTTATATGCATTTGGAAAGGCAACATCTGATTAGAGATATCCAGCATGGCTTTATGCATGGGAATCATGTCTCAGGAATTTGATAGAGTTCTTTGAGGAGGTGACCAAGAGGATTGACGAGGGCAGGGCGATGGACGTTGTTTACATGGACTTTAGCAAGGCCTTTGACAAGGTCCTGCATGGTCGGCTGGTCCAGAAGGTTCAAACACATGGGATCCAGGGTGTGCTAGCCAATTGGATACAAAATTGGTTTGGTAATAGGAGGCAGAGGGTGGAAGTGGAGGGTTGTTTTTCAGATTGGAGGCCGGTGACCAGTGATGTGCCGCAGGGATCGGTTCTGGGCCCTCTCCTGTTTGTCATATATATTAATGACTTGGATATGAATGTAGGGGGCATGATTGGTAAGTTTGCAGATGAAACAAAAATTGATGGAATAGTAGAAAGTGAAGAAGTTTGTCTAAGGTGTCAACAGGATATGGATAAACTTGGAAAGTGGGCAAGGAATTGGCAAATGGAATTTAATGCAGACAAGTGCGAAGTGATGCATTTTGGGAAGTTAAACCAGGGCAGGACATATACACTGAATGACAGGGCCTGGGGAGTTTTGTTGAGCAGAGAGACCTTGTGGTGCAAGTGCATAGTTCCCTGAATGTGGCAACACAGGTAGACAGGGTGGTGAAGAAGGTGTATGGCATGCTTGTCTTCATCAACTGCGGCATGGAGTACAAGAGTTGGGACGTCATGTTACAGTTGTACATAACATTGGTTATTCTGCATTTGGAGTACAGTGTGCAGTTCTGGTCGCAACACTACAGGAAAGATGTGATTAAGCTAGAGACGGTGCAAAAAAGATTCATAAGGATGTTGCCTGGTTTGGAGGCCTTGAGTTATAAAGAGAGATTGGGTAGGCTGGGTCTGTTTTCCCTGGAGCAAAGACGGCTGAGAGGGGACATGATGGAGGTATATAAAATTATGAGAGGCATAGACAGAGCAGGTAGCCAGAGTCTGTTTCCCATAGTAGGGGTGACTAAAACTAGAGGGCATAGATTTAAGATGAAAGGGAGGAGGTTTAAAGGGGATTAAAAGGGTAAATTTTTCACACAAAGAATAGTGCGTATCTGGAATGAGCTGCCAGAGGCGGTGGTGGAGGCAGGAACAGTAGCCACATTTAAGAGTCGTCTGGACAGGTATTTGAATGAGCAAAGCATAGACGGATATGGAATTAATGCAGGCACGTGGAATCAGTATCGCTCGGCATAATGGTCGGCATGGACGCAGTGGGCCGAAGGGCCTGTTTCTATGCTGAACGAATCTATGACTCGAAGATGGAGAGTGACGTAGTTGATTCTAACAGCAGGGTCGTGAATCTTAATAAAGGAAAGTATGAAGGTATGAGGCACGAGTTGGCGATGATGGATTGGGAAACGTTACTTCAAGGGATGATGGTGGAAAGGCAATGGCAATATTCAAAGAGTGCATTGATGAACTGCAACAATTATTTACTCCTGTCTGGCGCAAAAGTAAAATGGGAAACGTAGCCAAACCATGGCTTTGAGGAAAATTAGAGATAGTATTAGATTCACGGAAGAGGCATATACATTCGACAGAAAGAAGCAACAGACCTGAGGATGGGGAGCAGTTTAGAATTCAGCAAAGGAGGACGAAGGGATTGATTAATAAGGGGAAAATAAAGTACATGGGTAAGCTTGCGGGGAACATACAACCTGACTGTAAAGATTTCTGTAGGTATGTGAAGAGGAAAGGTTTGGTTAAGACAAATGTAGGTCCTTACAGTTAGAAACATGGGAATTTATTATGGGAAACAAAGAAATGGCTAACCAACTAAATGCAGACTTTGATTCTGTCTTCACAAAGGATGGCACAAATATCTTACCAGAAATGTTGGGGAACACAGGGTTTAGTGAGAGGAAGGAACCGAAGGAAATCAGTATTGGTAGAGAAATTGTGTTGGAGAAGTTGATGGGATTGAAGGCCGATAAATCCTCAGGGCCTGATAATCTACATCCCAGATTACTTAAAGAAGTGACACTAGAAATAGTGCATGCATTGGTGGTCATCTTTCAAGCTTCTTTCGACTTTGGAACAGTTCCAGCTGATTGGAGGGCAGCTAATGTAACCCCACCGTTTAAAAAGGGAGGTCGAAATAAAGCAGGGCATTATAGACAAGTCAGCCTGACGTCGGTAGTGGGAAAAATTCTAGAGTCCATTATCAAAGATTTGATAGCAAAGCACTTGGAGAACAGTGTCAGAATCGGATAGAGTCAGCATGGATTTACGAAAGGGAAATCATGCTTGATAAATCTCTTAGAATTCTTCGAATATGTAACTGATAGAGTGGATGATGGGGAGCCAAGAATGTGGTTTATTTGGACTTTCAGAAGGCTTTCGACAAAGTCCCACATAAGAGATTAGTGAGTAAAATTAAAGTGCATGGGATTAGTGGTAGTGTATTGCAATAGATAGAACATTGGTTGGCAGATGGAAAAAGAGTAGGGATAAACGGATCTTTTTCCAAATGGCAGGCTGTGATTAGTGGGGTACCACAGGGATCGGTGCTAGGACCCCAACTATTCACACTCCATATTAATGATTTAGATGAGGGAACTAAATGTAATATCTCCAAATTTTCAGAAGACACAAAACTGGGTGGGAGGGTGAGTTGTGAGGAGGATGCAGAGTGGCTTCAGGGTGATTTGGACAAGTTGAGTGAGTGGGCTATTGCATGGCAGATGCAGTATAATGTGAATAAATGAGAGGTTATCCACTTTGTTAGCAAAAACAGGAAGGCAGATTATTATCTGAACGGCGATAAACTGAGAGAGGGGAGTATGCAACGAGACCTGGGTGTTCTCGTACACCAGTCACTGAAGGTAAGCATGCAGGTGCAACAGGCGGTAGAAAAAGGCGAATGTTATGTTGGCCTTCATAAAGACAGGATTCTAGTACAGGAGCAGGGATGTCTTGTTGCAATTATACAGGGCCTTGGTGAGGCCGCACGTGGAATATTGTGTGCAGTTTTGGTCTCCTTCTCCGAGAAAGGATGTTCCTGCTATAGCGAGAGTGCAATGAAGGTTTATCAGACTGATTCCTGGGATGCCGGGACTGACGTATGAGGAGAGATAGGATTATATTCGCTGGAGTTCGGAAGAGTGACGAGGGATCTCATAGAAACCTATAAAATTCTACTACTTCCACCATTCCATCCCTCAGCAACCCACATGCATCCCATCCAGACTGGTAAATGATCTACTTTATTGTGATACAAAAAGTGCTGTATTGAAAAGGGTTAACTGAAGCTGTTTGTTAAGTGACTGCAAATAATGTCAGTCTCCATGGACCCTAATTGTGTCACTGGATGTTTTCCATCTTCTATTAATCAGGGGCTCCCATGTGTTGTCCCATAGTTTCAGCTGGAACATCAACCCCGGCACAACAGAGATCAGCGGCTCCAGAGAGAGAGAAAGGATAGATCAGAATCTGAGAACAACAGATTGGAATGTTGCAACAATGGACAGGAGTTTATCCTCGGATCTTTACTACCTTTCTACATATTATGATTTTTACTCATTAAACACTCGGATCCGTCTCGCACTGAAGATTATTCAATACATTTACTATCCCATCCTGGCTATTATTGGTGTCCCTGGTAAGTCTCTCTATCTAGCTATTAATTCTATAAACCAAGTTTAACAGCATTACTGCTCCTGTAATTTACTCTGCACTTTTTGTTGCCGTTGTATTCCTGGTGAATATGTCCAGCTATTAGCTCGATAAACCATTGCCAACTTTATTGGATTTCTTGACATTTGCTCTCTCATCTTTACTGCTGTTGCTGTCTCTATTTTCCGGTAGGGCATCTGTAAACCCCGTTTCACTGAAATACTGTTCTGTTATGTAAATTATAGGAAGACTGAAGCCAGTGTCATTGGTCTCCATCACAAACTCCATCCCCCATCTGTGAAACAAATACACCACCCAGTCCAATATCTGAGGCTGTTTGCAATCGGTGAGTTCTATTTAAACCTGAGCTGAGTCCATCTCCATATTCTCTCCAGTACCAACCCTGTCTATGGCCACCTCTGTAATATCCCCCACCTCCACCTCTGTCTCAGCCAATCTGCTGCATAAACCCTCAACTGTACCTTTGTTAAATCCACACTTGACTATTCCAATTCTATCCTGGTCACCCTCCCAGTTATAAACCTCCATAAACCACAGCCCATCCAGATTTCTGCTGCCTGTATCCTAACTCACACCAAATCGATCACCCATCACCCCTGTGCTCACTGATCTACATTGGCTCCTGGTCTGGCAGCACCTTAATTTTAAAATAGGCATTCTTGTGTTTGAATCCCTCCATGGCCTCACCCATCCAATTAGTCCCATTCTCCTGCCCATTCTCATATTCCTGAAAATGTTTTGACTTCAATCTTTTCTCATTTCTCCTTCTGAAGTGAATTCATTTCTCACTGTATCTGTCCCGAGACACTATTTTAGACTCTACAGCACTACTGGTGATGACGGTACAGAAGCTGGGATCCATAGAGAGATGTGAACTGCACAGCCAGGCACTTCTCGTGCGGCCTGCACAGTGCCCCATGCTGGGCAGGGCTCTAGCTCAATCGTACCATGTATGTGTTGTTGCTCTGAGGATGGTTTTGAATGTGTTGTCAATGTACCATACCGGCAGCTTTGATGTACGTCTTTGAAACTTGGTCTGTACATGTCCACTGATCGTATGTGTTAGTCGCTCTCAGCTGAACATACATTCAGCAGCACGAGGAACCCCCTCTCGTATTATTTGAAAGGACCAGGCATCCAACTTACAGGTGAGGGGCTTTTGACTTACTTCTGTTATTGTAAAGTTAGTGGAGGTGCTGTGAATGGTTTGTTGGAGGTTGTGTTGTGAGCTGCTGCAGACATTCAGGGAGGACAGAGGATTTGGTGACCCAACTCTGGACGAGGTATGGTCTATCAGGGGGAAACAGCAGCAGCCAGAGCAGAGGCACCACGGCTGGCACTGTTGTTCTGCAGGGAGGGAGAAAGCACAGAAGAGCAATAGTTATGGGGGATTCTATAGTCAGGGGCACAGATAGGCGCTTCTGTGGACATGAAAGAGACTCCATGATGGTATGTTGCATCCCTGGTGCCAGGGTCAAGGATGTCTCTGAACGGACATGGGGCATTCTGAAGGGGAGAAGGTGAACAGCCAGAGATTGTGGTACACATCGGTACCAATGACATAGGCAGGAAGAGTGATGAGGTCCTGCAGGGGGAGTTTAGGGAGTTAGGTGGAAAGTTAAAAAACAGTACCTCGAGGGTTGTAATCTCTGGATTACTCCCTGTGCCACATGCCAGTGAGGCTAGAAGCAGGAAGATAGTGCAGCTAAACACGTGGCTGAGCAGCTGGTGTAGAAGGGAGGGTTTCAGATATCTGGACCATTGGGCTCTCTTCAGGGACAGATGGGACCTGTACAAGAAGGACGGGTTACATATAAACTGGAGGGGCACTAATATCCTTGCTGCAAGGTTTGCTAGCGTCACTCGGGAGGGTTTAAACCAGTGTGGCAGCGGGGTGGGAACCAGAGCAGTAGGACAGCTAGTGAAATAAATGAAGAGGACATAATAAAGAAGGCCAGTAGGACTAAGAGGAAAAGCAAGCAGGGAGATGTTTCTGAGCACAGCGGGACTGGTGTTCTGAAATGCATTTGTTTCAATGCGAGAAGTATAACAGGTAAGGCAGATGAACTTAGAGCTTGGATTAGTACTTGGAAATATGATGTTGTTGCTATTGCAGAGACTTGGTTGAGGGAAGGGCAGGATTGGCAGCTAAATGTTGCAGGCTTTAGAAGCTTCAGGAGGGATAGAGGGGGATGTAAAAGGGGTGACGGAGTTGCATTACTGGTTAAGGAGAATAACACAGCTGTACTGCGGGAGGACAAATCAGAGGGGTCATGCAGCGAGTCAATATGGGTGGAGCTCAGGAATAGGAAGGGTGCAGTCACGATGTTGGAGGTTTACTACAGGCCTCCCAACAGCCAGCGGGAGGTAGAGGAGCAGATATGTAGACAGATTTAGGAAAGATGTAAAGGTAACAGGGTTGCAGTGGTGGGTGATTTTAACTTCCCCAATATTGACTGGGACTCACTTAGTGCTAGGGGCTTGGATGGGGCAGAATTTGTGAGGAACATCCAGGAGGTCTTCTTGAAACAGTATGTATATAGTCTAACAAGGGATGGGGCCATTCTGGACCTGTTATTGGGGAATGAGCTCGGCCAGGTGGTCGAAGTTTCAGTGGGGGAGCTTTCCCAGAACAGTGACCATAATTCCATAAGTTTTAAGGTACTTGTGGATAAGGATAAGAGTAGTCCTCGGGTGAAGGTGCTAAATTGGGGGAAGGCTAATTATAACAAAATTAGGCAGGATCTGAAGAATTTAGAATGGGGGCAGCTGTTTGAGGGTAAATCAACATCTGACATGTGGGACTCTTTCAAACGTCAGCTGATTAGAATCCAGGACCAGCATGTTCCTGTGAGGAAGAAAGACAAGTTTGGCAAGTTTCGGGAAAGCTTGGATAACACAGGATATTGTGAGCCTCGTCAAAAAGAAAAAGGAAGCAGTTGTAAGGGCTGGATGGCTAGGAACAGACTTGAGGAATATAAAGACAGTAGGAAGGAACTTAAGCAAGGACTCAGGAAGGCTAAAAGGGGTGATGAGAAGTCATTGGCAAACAGGATTAAGGAAAATCCCAAGGCATTTTATACATTTATAAAGAGCAAGAGGGTAACCAGGGAAAGGGTTGGCCCATTCAAGGACAGAGATGGGAATCTATGCGTGGGGCCAGAGGAAATGGGCGAGGTGCTAAATGAGTACTTTGCATCAGTATTCACCAAAGAGAAGGACTTGTTGGATGATGAGTCGAGGGAAGGGAGTGCAGATCGTCTCAGTCATCTCATTATCAAAAAGGAGGAGGTGTTGCGTGTCTTGCAAAGCAATAAGATAGATAAGTCTCCAGGGCCTGACGTGATCTACCCTAGAATACTGAGGGAGGGAAGGGAAGAAATTGCTGGGGCCTTGACAGAAATCTTTGCATCCTCATTGGCTACAGGTGAGGTCCCAGAGGACTGGAGAAAAGCCAATGTTGTTCCTTTGTTTAAGAAGGGTGGCAAGGATAATCCAGGAAATTATAGGCCTGTGAGCCTTACGTCAGTGGTAGGGACATTATTAGAGAGGATTCCTCGGGACAGGATTTACTCCCATTTGGAAACAAACGAACTTATTAGCGAGAGACAGCATGGTTTTGTGAAGGGCAGGTCGTGTCTTACTAATTTGATTGAGTTTTTTGAGGAAGTGACGAAGATG
This sequence comes from Heterodontus francisci, assembly GCF_036365525.1. Lineage (NCBI taxonomy): Eukaryota > Metazoa > Chordata > Chondrichthyes > Heterodontiformes > Heterodontidae > Heterodontus > Heterodontus francisci. The sequence goes on from NW_027140753.1 coordinate 2,645,184, forward strand.
ATTGATGAAGGAAGGGCATTGGATGTTATCTATATGGACTTTAGTAAAGCCTCTGACAAGGTCCCGCATGGCAGACTGGTACAAAAGGTGAAGTCACACGGGATCAGAGGTGAGTTGGCAAGATGGATACAGAAGTGGCTCGGTCATAGAAGACAGAGGGTAACAGTGGATGGGTGTTTTTCTGAATGGAGGGATGTGACTAGTGGTGTTCCGCAGGGATCAGTGCTGGGACGTTTGATGTTTGTAGTATGTGCAAATGATTCGGAGGAAAATGCAGCTGGTCTGATTAGTAAGTTTGCGGAGTTGCAGATATTAATGAGGATTGTCAGAAGATACAGCAGGATATAGATCGGTTGCAGACTTGGGCGGAGAAATGGCAGATGGAGTTTAATCCGGACAAATGTGAGGTAATGCATTTTGGAAGGTCTAATGCAGGTGGGAGGTATACAGTAAATGGCAGAACCCTTAGGAGTATTGACAGGCAGAGAGATCTGGGCGTACATGTCCACGGGTCACTGAAAGTGGCAACGCAGGTGGATAAGGTATTCAAGAAGGCATACAGCATGCTTGCCTTCATCGGACGAGGCACAGAGTATAAAATTGGCATGTCATGTTGCAGCTGTACGGAACCTTAGTTAGGCCACACTTGGAATTTTGCGTGCAATTCCGACTGCCACACTACCAGAAGGACGTGGAGGCTTTGGAGAGGGTACAGAGGAGGTTCACCAGGATGTTGCCTGGTCTGGAGGGCATTAGTTATGAGGAGAGGTTGGAAAAACTCGAATTGTTTTCACTGGAACGACGGAGGTGGAGGGGCGACATAATCGAGGTTTACAAAGTTATGAGCGGCATCGACAGAGTGGATAGTTACAAGCTTTTTCCCAGGGTGGAAGAGTCAGTTACTAGGCGACATAGGTATAAGGTGCGAGGGGCAAAGTTTCGAGGGAATCTGCGAGGCAGATTCTTTACACTGAGGGTGGTGAGTGCCTGGAACTTGCTGCCGGGGGAGGTGTTAGAAGCAAATACGATAGCGACGTTTAAGAGACATCTTGACAAATGCATAAATAGGAAGGGAATAGAGGGATATGGGCCCCGGAAGTGCAGAAGGTGTTAGTTTAGGCAGGCATCAAGATCGGCGCAGGCTTGGAGGGCCGAATGGTCTGTTCCTGTGCTGTACTGTTCCTTGGTATTTGTTCTTGACTGTAGTTACAGTGTCCCTGGGTCTGTAACACGACCAACAAATGGAGCAGAGGCTGCAGAGAGGGGAAGCTCAGTCAAGTGAGAGGAGGAAGGGGCTCTGCCCTACCCTCCCTGGGTTTTCCAAGAGCACTTTTCCTATGCACACCTAATCCAGGAGCAGTGTGTGAGGCAAGTCTGATTCAATTAGGAGGTGGTCACAGAGCTGTGTCACCTCCTGCAACACGACCTGGAGCCTCACTGCGTGCAGTTCTGGTCGCCACATTACCAAAAGGATGCTTTGGAGAGGGTGCAGAGGAGGTTCACCAGGATGTTGCCTGGTATGGAGGGCGCTAGCTATGAAGAGAGGTTGAGTAGATTAGGATTATTTTCATTAGAAAGACGGAGGTTGAGGGGGGACCTGATTGAGGTGTACAAAATCATGAGAGGTATAGACAGGGTGGATAGCCAGAAGCTTTTTCCCAGAGTGGGGTTTGAATTACTAGGTGTCACGAGTTCAAAGTGAGAGGGGAAAAGCTTAGGGGGCATATGCGTGGAAAGTTCTTTACGCAGAGGGTGGTGGGTGCCTGGAACGCATTGCCAGCGGAGGTGGTAGACGCGGGCACGATAGCGTCTTTTAAGATGTATCTAGACAGATACATGAATGGGCAGGAAGCAAAGAGATACAGAGCCTTAGAAAATAGGCGAATGTTTAGATAGAGGATCTGGATCGGCGCAGGCTTGGAGGGCCGAAGGGCCTGTTCCTGTGCTGTAATGTTCTTTTTTCTTTTGTTCTTTCTCACACCAGGGTGAGGACGGAGTTGTCAGTGGCTGTTAAAGTCACAGTTTCATTGAACTTCCATGTATCTGAATATTTCCAGGCAGGAGCAGGAGACATATCAAACATAGAGTCATAGAGAGTGATAGATACATTTATGGCACAGAAGATGGCCATTCGGCCCCTCGGGGCCCGCTCCCTGTGGAACAATCCAGTCAGTCCCACTCTCCCAGTCAGTCCCCGTATCCCTGCAAGATCATCTCCTTCGGGTGTCCATCCAGTATCCTTTTGAATTCATTGTCTCTAACGATGAAGTCCAAGATCTGATATGCTTCGCTAAACACTCTCCTAATATGTCCTGCCAACTTCAAATATCAATGCATATGCAGCCCCAGGTCGCTCTGTCCCTGCACAATCTTTAGAACTGTGTCATTAAGTCTATATTACCTTCCTATTCCTTCTGACAAAATACATCACCTCACAGTCAGTTGTATGAAATTCCACCTGCCACTTCTCTGTCCATTCTGCTAGCCTATCTATATCCTGCTACAGGTGGTTTGCAACATCATCACTGTTTACCACACCTCCAAGATTGGTATCATCGGAAAATTTTGAAAATCTACTCTGTATTCCAAGATCCATGTAACTTATATATAGCAAAAAAACAAACAGTGGTCCTAAGCACTGACCCTTGGGGAACATCACTGTCTACCATCCTCCAGTCTGAAAAAAAACCATTTAACACATTTCTCTTTTTTATGTCCTATGGACAATTTTTGATCCAATTAGATGCTATTCCATGAGGTTCAATTTTGTTAGCCAAGCTTCTGTGTGTTTCATCGTCAAATAATTTCATAACATCCATGTAGACAACATCCACCACATTCCCTTCATCAACCTTCTCTGATTTTCTAAATAAATTCAATTACTTCATCAAGCATGATCTGCCTTTTAGAAATCCGTGCTGACAATCCTTAATTAACTCAACCTCTCCAGGTGTGTGTTGTCCTTTTCCCCTGATTATTGTTTCTAAACCTTTCCTCACAACTGATGTAAAACTAACTGGCCAGTAGTTACTAGGCCTGTGTGTTGTCCATTGATAATTCTGGGAAGTGAGGGTGACCATCTATATCATCAATATCTCCCACAGCAGGGAGAAGCAGGATGAAAGATCCCGTGGCTTTGTCAGGATAGCGGGATTCCTGATGATGTAGGTGGCTCTGCGGGGACCCCATGTCAACCCATGGGTTGACGTACAGGGACTGAAAGAACTCTCACTCCATCAATGTACAGTTGGTGTGTGAGCATGGCCAGTACGTCATGTTGGTGAATGTCCACTATCCTGGCAGCAGCCACCATACCTTCATTCTGAATCAGTCAGCCGGTCCCAACACATCGGGGCTCCATGAAGAACCAGAATGTAGCTCCTTGGAGACAAATGAACCCCCTCTAGACACAGCCCATGCTTCTACACCCTCAATCCACCTCCCACCATCAACAGTTAGTTACGCAATTAGCATGTGTATAATGTGAGCAATGGAGTCACCAGGAACATGGTAGAACAGACCATCGGTGTGATGAAGCAATGCTTCCGATGTCTGAAGCACTCGGGGAGAGCCCGCCAGTATTCACTGGAGCAGGTGTCCAAGTTCATGGTGTTCTGCTGCACCCTTCATATCATCACCATCATGAGGACACAGGCATTGGCACCAGGAATCCAGAGGCCACCTCAGGAGGAGGTGGGAGGGAAGATATTTCCTGGATGCCTTCGACCCGGACAGGCTGTCGGAGAGTCCCTGCTAAGATTCCAGTTCCCATAGGACAACTTCCCTTTCCAGCCATGAATTCCCCATTCTCCACCATTACACCCATCTGAGACGCCCCATCACAGTGTCCCCTTGGTCAGCATCCTGTAATAAAAACATCAGAGAATTATTACAGCACAGAAGGACCAATTCAGCCTTTCGTGTCTGCACTGGCTCTCCGAATGAGCAATTCACCCAGTGCCGTTCCCTGCCTTCTTCCTGTAATCCTGCACATTCTTCCTTCTCATATAACAATCTATTCAGCTTTAATTGAACCTGCCTCCACCATACTCTCAGGCAGTGCATTCCAGACTCTAACCAATCACTGTGAGAAAAAATATCTTCCTCAGGTCGTCTTTGCTTCTTTTACCCATGACATTAAATCTGTGCCCTCTCTTTCTCGATCCTTTCACGAGTGGGAACTGTTTCTCTCTATCTACTCTATGCAGACACCTCATGATTTTTGAAACCTCTAATAAATCACCTCTCGGCCTTCTCCGAGAAAAACAGTCCTAACTTCTCCAATCTATCTTCATAACTAAAATTCCTCAATCTGGGAATGATTCTGGTCAATCTTTTCTGCACTCTCTCCAATGCCCTCGCGTCTTTCCTCAAGTGTGGCACCCAGAACTGGACGCAATACCACAGCTGAGGCTGAAATAGTGTCTTATATAAGTTCAATATAACTTCTTTGCTCTTGTACTCTATGCCCATATTAATAAAGCCCACGATACTGCATGCTTTATTAAACACTTTCTCAACCTGTTCCGCCGCCTTCAATGACTTCTGCACATATGCACACAGGTTCTTCTGCTCCTGAACACCCTATAGAATTGTATATTGTCACCCCATGTTCTTCCTACCAACATGAATCACTTCACATTTCCCTGTATTGAACGACATCTGCCACCTGTCTGCCCATTCCATCAACTTGTGTGTGTTCTTTTGAAGTTCTACACTATCCTCCTCACAGTTCACAATGCTTCCAACGTTCGTATCAGCTGCAAACTTTGAAATTGTGCCCTGTACACCCAGGTTTAGGTCCTTAATATATATCAGGAAAAGCAAGGATCCCAACACTTATCTCTGGGGAACTCCACCACAAACCTTCCTCCAGCCTGTAAAACATCCATTAACCACTACTCTTTGTTTCCTGTCACTCAGCTAATTTCGTATCCATGTTGCTAATGTCCTTTTATTCCATGAGCGACAAGTTTGCTCACAGGTCTGTTGTGTGGCATTGTATCAAAAGGTTTTTGCATGCAGGGAATAGTTAAATGTCTGGAATGCACTGCTTGAGAATGGTGGAGGCAGGTTCATTTGAAACTGAATAGACCGTTATATGAAAATCAATGTACACCACATAAACAGAATTGCCCTCATCAACTCTCTCTGATACCACCTCAAACATCTCCAGAAAATTAGTTAAACATGATGTTCTCTCAAGAAATCCATGCTGGCTTGTTTAATTAACTCGCATTTGTCCATGTGACTATTAGCTTTGTCCAAGATTATTTATTTCTAGAAGTTTTCCCACCACCGAAGTTTAACTGACAGGCCTATAGTTGCTGGCCTTATCTTTACACCCTTTTTTGAGCAAGGGTGTAACGTTTACAATTCTCCAGTCGTCTGGCATCACCCCGAGTCTAAGAAAGACTGAAAAATTATGTCCAGTGCCTCTGCGATTTCCACCCTCACTTCCCTCAGTATCTTTGGATACATCTCATCTGGTCCTGGTGCCTTATTCAATTTAATTCCAGACAGCCTATCTAATACTTCCTCTTTAGCAATTTTAAACCCCACTAGTGTCCGACTTATCTCCTCTTTCAACATTGCCTGGGTTGCATCTTATAATCATAGAAAGTTTATGGCACACAGAGAGAGGCCACTTGGCCCATCGTGTCTATGCTGTCCAAAAAACGATCCATCCATTCTAATCCTACCTTCCAGCATTTGATAAATTACAGCACTTGAGGTGCACATCCAGACACCTTTTGAATGAGTTTTTGGTTTCTGCCTCAACTACCCTTTCGGACAGTGAGTTCCAGACTCTGACCACCCGCTGGGTGAAAAATAAAATCCACAGCTCCCTTTTAGTCTTTCTACCAATCACTTTAAGTCCATGCCCCCTCGCCACTGACCTCTTTGCGAAGGTGAATGGACCCTTCAGCTCCACTCTACTCTCAGTTTTGTACATTTCAATCAGATTTACCCTCAGCCTTCTCTAATTCAAGGAGAACAGTCCCAGCCTGTCCAATCTTTACTCAGAGCTGCATTTTTCCAGTCCGTGCCACATCCTCGTAAATCTCCTGTGTACCCTCTCTGGTGCAATTACATCCTTTCTGTAATGAGCTGACCAGAACTGCACACAGTACTCAAGTTGTGTCCTAACCAATGAGTTATAGAATTCTAGCATAACCTCCCTGCTCGTATATTCTATACCTTGGCTAATAAAGGAAAGGATTCCATATCTTCTTCCTTGGTAAAGACAGGTGGAAATTATTCATTTATTACCTCAGCTATATCCTCTGCCTCCATGTGCAAATCCCCTTTTTGGTCCTGAGTCGGCCCCATTATTCCTTTTACTACCCTTTTACTATTTAGATGCCGATAGAAAACTTTGGGATTTCCTTTAATCCTCGCCTCTTTTCATGCTCTCTCTTTGCTTCCCTAATTTGCTTTTTCACTTCCCCTCTAGACTTTCAATATTCAGCCTGTTTCTCAATAGTATTTTCTACCTGATGTCTGTTATATCAGAAATAAACTTGTCAACCTTTCGTGCGGCCTTCAAAGATCTGTCTGAATACACACCAAGTCTCTCTGTAACAAAAACAAGAAATGCTGGAGTCACTCAGCAGGTCTGGCAGCATCTGTGGAAAGAGAAGCAGAGTTAACGTTACGAGTCTCTCTGTTCCTGTCTCCTCATTTAAACAATACCCCTTTGTTTCTGTTGCCTTCCCTTACACTTCCTACCCAAATGTCTAACTTCACACTTCACTGTGTTCATTTATATTTGCCATGTTCCTGCTCATTTCACTGGTCAGTCGCTGTCGTCCTGAAGTCTGTTACTATCCTTCTCACCGTTTATTAACATTTCTGAGTTTCCTGTCAACTTTGACATTATCCCCTCTGTACACAAGCCCATTGTATTAACAAACAGCAACTGGGGCGGCACAGTGGCGCAGTGGTTAGCACCGCAGCCTCACAGCTCCAGCGACCCGGGTTCAATTCTGGGTACTGCCTGTGTGAAGTTTGCAAGTTCTCCCTGTGTCTGCGTTGGTTTCCTCCGGGTGCTCCGGTTTCCTCCCACATGCCAAAGACTTGCAGGTTGATAGGTAAATTGGATATTATAAATTGCTCCTAGTATAGTTAGGTGGCAGGGACAGGTGGGGATGTGGTAGGAATATGGAATTAGTGTAGGATTAGTATAAATGGGTGGTTGATGGTCGGCACAGACTCGGTGAGCCGAAGGGCCTGTTTCAGTGCTGTGTCTCTTTAAAAAAAAACTGTGATCCCAACAGTGACCCTGGGGAACCTCACTGTGTACTTCCCTCCAGTCTGAAGAATAACTATTCTCCACTACTCTCTACTTTCTGTCACGGCGCTAATTTCCCACATGCTGACATTGAAAATAAAAAACAGACTTCCACAGCCTTTCACTCTTGTAATGTAGGAAACAGGCAGACAATTTCTGCACAGCAAGATCCCACAAGCAGAAATGTGAGAATGATCAGATCTGTTTTTGTGATGTTGATTGAAGGAAAAAATATTGACCAGGACACCGGTAATAATTCCCCTGCTCTGCTTCTGCATAGTGCGATGGGATCTTTAACATCCACCTGAGAGGGCAGACTGCAACTTGGTTTAAAGTTTCATTCGATAGACTGCACCTCTGACAGTGCAGCACACCCTCAGTACTGCACTGCAATGTCAGCATTGATTCTTGTAATCAAGTCCTGCAGTGACACTTGATCCTGGAAGCTTGCCACTGAAAGGGGAGAGAGCTACAAACTGAGCCACAGCTGACATTGGTCCTTTTATCCCGTGTGTTTCTAATTCGGTAACACGGCTTTTATGTGGTAATTTCTCAAACGCCTTGTGAAAGGATTGGAATATTGTGAAAGTCCAGGTGGGAACCATCATAGAATCATAGAATAGCACAAACTGAATGAGGCAATTCGGCCCATCAATTCTGTGCTGGCCCTTTCAAAGAGCAATCCAGTTAGTCCCACTCCCTGGCTCTTTCACTATATCCTTGCATTTTTTCTCCTTCAGATATTTATCCAATTCCCTTTTGGGATCTACTATTGAATCTGTATCCATCAGCCTATCAGACAGTGCATTCCAAATCCAAACCACTCAGAAACAAAAACCCTCATGTCTGCTTCTTTTACCAATCGCCTTAAATCTGTGGCTCTTGGACATTGGAAATAGTTTCTCTTTATATAATGTATCTAAATCCTTCCTAATGTTAAACACCTCAATCAAATCTCCTCTGAAAATTCTCTGTTCTAGGCAGAACAACCCCAGCTACATAACTGTAATCCCTCATGCCTGGACAAATACTAGTAAAACAGTTCTGTACCCTCTCCGAAGGCTTCATGTCCTCCCTAAAGTGTGGTTCCCAGTATTCGACACAAGACTCCAGGTGCAGATGAACTAGTATTTTATATATGTTTCACATAATGTCCTTGCTTTTGTTCCTTTTGCCTCTATTTATAAACCCTAGGATCCCATACATTTATTAACTGTCAAGTTAACCTTTCCTGCCACCTTCAAAGATTTGTGTACAAATCCCAGGTGTCTCTGTTATTTCACCATCTTTATAGTTGTACCATTTAACTTGTATTGTCTCTCTTCATTCATCCTTTCAAAATGTATTACCTCACACATCTGCAATGCCAATTAAATATTGAGAAGATTGAAGTCATTGTTTTCTGTCTCTGCTCCAAACATTTCCTAGTTACACACTCCATCCCTCTCCTTTGTAAATGTTTGAGACGAAGCCAAACTGCTCACAGACTTAGTTACATAGTTAACCCTGAGATGCCTTGAGATCAGCTTCCTACCAAATATTCACACCATCACTAAAACGGCCTATCTCCAACCCCGGTGGAGTTTCATTGCTGGTTAAAGAGTCAATGAACGCAATAGTGAGGCAGGATATTAGCTCTGACGATGTCGAATCTGTATGGGTAGAGCTGAGAAACACTCAGGGGCAGAAAACGTTAGTGGGGGTTGTATATAGACCCCCAGACTGTAGTGCTGAATTTGGGAATGGCATTGGACAGGAAATTAGAGACGCATGTGATAAAGGAACATCTGTAATTATGGGTTTCTTGAATCTGCATATAGATTGGGCAAATCAAATTGGTCACAATGCATTGTGGAGGAATTCCTGGAGAATATACGGGATGGTTTTCAGGACCAATTCTTTGAGGAACCAACTGGAGAACAGGCTATCCTAGACTGGTTATTGTATAATGAGAGAGGAATAATTGACAATCTAGTTGTGCGAGATCCCTCGGGGATGAGCGACCATAATATGATAGAATTCTTCATCATGATGGAGAGTGTCCTAGTTGATTCTGAGACTAGGGTCGTGAATCTTAATAAAGTAAGCTGCGAAGGTATGAGGCATGAGTTGTCGATGATTACATTGGGTAACGTTACTTAAAGAGATAACGGTGGAAAGGCAATGGCAAACATTCAAAGAGCGCATGGATGAACTGCAACAATTGTTTATCCCTGTCTGGCGCAAAAGTAAAATGGAAAAGGTAGCCAAATCATGGCTTGCAAGGAAAATTAGAGATAGCGTTAGATCCAAGGAAGAGGCATATAAATTTGCCAGGAAAAAAACAACAGACCTGAGGATTGGGAGCAGTTTAAAATTCAGCAAAGGAGCACCAAGGGATTGATTGAGAAGGGGAAAATGGAGTATGAGAGTAAGCTTGCGGGTAACATAAAAACTGACTGTAAACGAATCTATAGGTATGTGAAGCGGAAAAGATTGGCGAAGACAAATGCAGGTCCGTTACAGTCAGAAACAGGGGGATTTATTCTGGGAAACAAAGAAATGGCTGACCAACTAAATGCATACTTTAGTTCTGTCTTCACAAAGGAGGACGCCAATATCATACCAGAAATGTTGGTGAATACAGGGTTTAGTGAGAGAGAGGAACTGAGAGAAATCAGTATTAGTAGAGAAATGGTGTTGGGGAAGTTGATGGTATTGAAGGCCGATAAATCCCCAGGGCCTAGTAATCTCCATCCCAGAGTACATAGGAAGTGGCCCGAGAAATAGTGGATGCATTGGTGGTCATCTTCCAAGATTCTATGGACTCTGGAACAGTTCCTACAGATTGGAAGGTAGCTAATGTTACCCCACTATTATAAAAGGAAGGTCGAGAGAAAGCAGGAAATTGTAGACCAGTCAGCCTGACATCGGTCGTGGGGAAAATCCTGGAGTCCATTATCAAAGATTTTGCAGCAGAGCACTTGGAGAATAGTGGTAGAATCGGACAGAGTCAGCATGGATTTATGAAAGGGAAATCATGCTTGATAAATCTACTAGAATTCTTCGAGGATGTAACTAGTAGAGTTGATGAAGGGGAGCCAGTGGATGTGATTTATTTGCACTTTCGGAAGGCTCTCGACAAAGTTCCACGTAAGGGTTTAGCGTGTAAAATTAAGGCACATGGGATTGGGGGTAGTGTATTGCGTTGGATAGAAAATTGGTTGGGAGACAGGAAACAAAGCATTGGAACATACAGATCTTTTTCTGAATGGCAGGCAGTGACTAGTGGGGTACCGCAGGGATCGGAGCTCGGACCCGAGCTATTCACAATATATATTAATGATTTAGATGAGGAAACTAAATGTAATATCTCCAGATTTGCAGCTGATACAAAATTGAGTGTGAGGGTGAGTTGTGAGTAGAATGCAGAGAGGCTTCCGGGTGATTTGGACAAGTTGAGTGAGTGGGCAAATGCATGGCAGATGCAGTATAATGTGGATAAATGTGAAGTTATCCACTTTACTAGCAAAAACAAGAAGGCAGATTATTATCTGAACGGCTATAAACTGAGAGAGGGGAATATGCAGCGAGACCTGGGTGTTCTCGTACACCAGTCACTGAAGGTAAGCATGCAGGTGCAACAGGCGGTCGAAAAAGGCGAATGTTATGTTGGCCTCTATAGAGACTGGATTCGAGTACAGGAGCAGGGATGTTTTGCTGCAATTATACAGGGCCTTGGTGAGGCCGCACTTGGAATATTGTGTGCAGTTTTGGTCTCCTTATCTGAGGAAGGATGCTCTTGCTATAGAGGGAGTGCAGTAGAGTTTTACCAGACTGATTCCTGGGGTGGTAGGACAGTCGTTTGAGGAGAGATTGAGTCGGTTAGGACTATATTCACTGGAATTCAGAAGAGTGAGGAGGGATCTCATCGAAACCATTAAACTTCTAACATGGCTTGACAGGGTAGATGCAGGAAGGATGTTCCCGATGGTGGGGGACTCCCGGACCAGGTGTCATAGTCTTAGTATATGGGGTAAAACTTTCAGGACTGAGATGAAGAGACGTTTCTTCACACAGAGAGTGGTGAGCCTGTGGAAATCTGTCATCACGCCCATATCCAAGGGGGATTGGAAGATTCTGGCCAGTGCCTCGGCTATTTCCACCATTGGTTCCCTCAGCAACCCTCATACATCCCATCCAGACTGGGTAAATGTTCAACTTTATTGTGGTACTAAAGTGTTGGATTGAAAAGAGTTAACTGAATCTGTTTGTTCCGTGACTATACATAATGTCAGTCTCCATGGACACTAATTGTGTCACTGGACGTTTTCCATCTTCTATTAATAAGGGGCTTCTTTCAATGTGTTATGCCATAGTGTCAGTGGGAACATCAGCCCCGGCACTTAAAAAGATCAGCTGCTCCAGAGAGATAGATAGAGGATAGATCAGAATCTGAGAACAAAAGACTGGAATGTTACAACAATGGGTCAGAATCTGAGAACAATAGATTGGAATGTTACAACAATGGACAGGATTTTATCCTCGGTTAGTTACTCTCTTTCTACGTATTTTGATTGGATGTCATTAAACACTCGTATCTATCTCGCACTGAAGATTATTCAATACATTTACTATCCCATCCTGGCTATTATTGGTGTCCCTGGTAAGTCTCTCTATCTAGCTATAAATCCTTTAAACCATGTTTGACTGCATTACTGCTCCTGTAATTTACTCTGCCCTTCTTGCTGCTGTTGCATGCCTGGTGAATATCTTCAGCTATTAGCTCAACAAATCATTGAGAACTTTATTACAGTTCTTGTCATTTACTCTCTCATCTTTGCTGCTGTTGCTGTCTCTATTTCAGGCCAGGAGATCTGTAAACCCTGTTTCACTGAAATACTGTTCTGTTATGTAAATTTTGGGAAGACGGAAGCCAGTGTCATTGGTCTCCATCACAAACTCATTCCCCGATCTGTGAAGCACATACTCCACTCTGCCCAATATCTGAGGCTCAACCAGACAGTTTACAACTTCTGTGTTATATTTCAACCTGAGCAAAGTTCATCTTCATATTCTTTCCATCACTCACCCTGCCTAATATCACCTCTATGATATCACCCAACTCCACCTCTGCCTCAGCCCATCTACTGCATAAACCCTCATCCGCATCACTGTTAAATGCACAGTTGACTATTCCAATTCCATCTTGTTCACCCTCACAGTTCTAAACCTCCATAAACCACAGCCCATCCAGAACTCTGCTGCCTGTATTCGAACTCACAGCAAATCCCGATCACCCATCACCCCTGTGCTCACTGTTCTCCATTGGCTCCCGGTATGGCAGCACCTTAATTTTAATATTCTCA